>NW_010404061.1:27201-53965 GCF_000710305.1 Buceros rhinoceros silvestris | reverse complement strand
AGCAGGAAAGATTACAGTTATTAGCAACACCGATGGGAGGCCTCCTATTTGGTGTTCATCTAGTGATGATTCTTGTCTTCTCCATTAAGAAGAATTAATGTCAATGCATGAAATTCTAATCCATCATAAGCTGATGCTTAGATTTCATCTGATTCTCTCCTGAAGTAAAAAAAATATCTCTTAAACTTTGTATGATTACTTTTGTGTTAGTCAGTGTTATGATGCCACCACTCTCTGCTTTTATCTTATTGCATGGTACATGGAATCAATCTTGATTTGTAAATCTTTCAGAACGAGAGGGTTTGACTGCCCTCATCATTAGATCCCTAACACACTCGGATCCACCAGGTTGTACTGATCCCTCTGACTCAACATGCAGGGAACCAGGAAGAATGTTTTTCTTCTGATGCTGCATTACAAGAGAAAAATAAAAGATGTTTACAGAAGGAGGCTGGGGTAGCAAGCAGATGTGCAGAAACACCCAAATAATGCATCATTTACATGTGAACTGTGCATGCCTTGAGCCTCCCATTCCCTCTTCTTTTGTCTCCTGGTTCTCTGGAACACCTGCAGCCTAGAAGAATATGATCCTGTGCCTGGTAGAAATTCAGTCAAAATAAATGATTGTACAAGCAGTTTTGCCTTTGTTCTATTTGTTAAACATAATACATGGAAACAGTAGTCAGAAGAAAAAATTTTAAAGTTCAAGAGAAACAGCAGATGGTCAGGTTAGAAACTGGATATCAGTAGAAGGCAAAGAGTTGTTCTTATCACCTGGTTTGGAGGTTTCAATATTGACAATCCTTATAGGGCACATTTTCCAATCATATATCAGTTCTGCCACAAGAGTAATCAGCTTGATCGTATATGATGCAGGTAAAAGTTTTATACGAAGCAAAAATTGAAAGAAAGCTTTTCAGCCTTTTAAGAAAACTCAGCATAATCTTAAAAACATAGTTCTGAGGAAATCAAATGCCTCAGAAGTAAATCACTGCAAAAATTATTGAATGGTCTTTAGAAAATCATAGCTAATATTTTTTCATGTTAATATACCAAAACACTGAAGGGTCATGTACCTTTTTTGGTCAACAAAAATAGTGAATAATAAGTAGCAAGGAGGATATGGACACCCCCCAGGGACTGTGGCTGCAGACAACCCATGCTGGGACAGGGATCCAACCCATGCTGGGGCTGGGATCTACTACCTCTGTGTAGTATTTTGACCACTGCAGCTTGCACATTTTAGTTATTTCCAAAGTTTTATCTCAGTACCTGAATCCAGATGAAAAGTTTGTGTTAATTGGCAAAAATTAGTCAAGACTGTTTTGCTCATGACACAATCTGCCATCAGTGCCCTATTTGTTTCTGGTACTGTTTGTTCGTGAAGGACCTACTAATAAAGATTCTAAATTATTTCTGTCCTCACAGACTGTAAGCCTAAACTCAGTCACGAGCATCGCCTTGACATATACCAGGGCCACGGCTAAAAATAAAACAAAGATATGTGCATGATGCACACCTACCTCTGTGACCTCTCCTACACCCAATATTAACTCACACTTTCTTTGACATGCAAGCTAATCTTAGCTTTAGACTAGTCTTTATCATCAAGAGCAAGTAGCCCAACACTGAAATATGAAAAGAAACCCTGGCCAGCCTTAGACACTACTGTAGTCCAAGGGCTTTCAAAGGATGAGGCCATTAAATCAGGTACTTCAGCCATTGCCATCCTGCACCCTACTGCAGATGTTCTCAGGCAAAAATAAAAAAGTAGAACTAGACCAGGTGATCTAGGCTGGGCCTGGATCACAAATCAGTGTCAGAGAACAGCTAGCATGGGAGCTAAGATCTGGAGGAAAGGCCTGGCCATGTCATGTCTCATTCCTCTGGCCCAGAACCTGGGCTTGTCCAGTGTATGGCCAAAACGGATTGCCCTGTGATCACTCAGAATGGCCATGCAACAACAAACCAACACCTTCCTGCATCTTGGGCTGTGTTCCCAGCAGTTACTTCACACTCCAGTTTTGTAAGAATAGTGCTCTCTGTCACACAAAATCTGCCTTCATCATTCTTCTGGTTCCTCATGCGACTGGCTTCCCTCCTTTGTTTAATGAGTGAGGTTCCCACACCCCTTTTCAAGACATATAAATCATTTGCATCACTGTCTCCGAAGTGCTGAGCTTTGTTTTCTGCCTCAGTCCTGAGACACTCACCTACATCTTCCAACCAGCACCGGAACCATAATTCACCCTTTCATGTGTGTGTGTTTGAAAACACAGTTCAGAGACAGCTCATAAGGTGCAGCCACCTGAATTGCCTGGATTTGTCATCAGCAAGATGAGCAGAATAAATTATTTCACAGAAAACAAATGATGCTCACGATGAAGTATCACATCAAGCTGGAAAGGTGATGTGTGTGTTTTACAGCAGTATGAAATCATTTGGCGCTCCTCCTGGCATTTGTAGAGCGAAATTTTCAAATTACACAGGAAAGGACACCACCACCAGGGTCACCTTCATCTCTGCTGTAATTTAGGAGCTTAAGTGCTAGCCTAGGTTTGCTGTCTGTAATAAAAATAAGATTTAAGCAAAAGCATCTTAGAAACATTCTTTCTACTTTGGTAACAAGACCTTAAGAGCACAGATAGGCCCATAGATTAGAAGGACGTGGCTGCCATTGTAAGGACTGAGAAGACTAGAGATGCTTCTGAATTTTCCGCTGTCTTCCTGTGCCACGCTGTGACAGTGGCTTTTGGGTTTTACCAGACATTTAGTGAAGGACGGAAACATGCCACAGTCCTTAACACCAACATGAGAGCACTTTTCACAAAACAGCCTCTGACCTATCAACCCTCGTCTATTAGGGTGGTCTGCAAAACAGCTCTAACAAGTTACTGACTGAGAATCATGAATGTTAAATAACCAGATACTAAAATCGTCTGCTCTGAGACATGAGTTGTACGGCAGGTTGTGGGTTTCCACTGATCTCATGTCCCTCATTTTCCCACAGGCAATAATTACCCCTTTCTGCCCCCACATTTAGCACCTCTCCCTTCCTAGTGCCTGCCTTGGCCAGTCAACCGCTAACTGGCTTTTCCTCACAGAGCATCTGTATCCTCAGACAGTGCTCGGTTTCAGTTTTCTGCTTCTGTTTCAGGTCTGGAGAGGGTCAGGGTGTCAGACAGTGCCTCCATTTTTCCACCTGTAGCAAATGCTGAGCCCTTGCTGTAAAATTTGCTCAGATGTAGACCAAGACCATCAGACCTTCGGCAGACACATTATTAGCCCCCCTCTTATCCACAAACCTGTCTTCTCTCTCGCTTGCTCTCTCGCTAACAGCCAGCAGGCTGTGCTAAGGGAACAGTTCTCTCCGTCAGAAAAACGCTGAGACTCGTTTGCAGGAAGCTGTATTTTCCCACCAGCACCACCAGAACTCGTCTGTCTGCCCGCGACTGACACTGCTCTGCCCAGAGTGCAAAAAGGAAAGATAACACTTTGCTCCATCAAAATAACAGAGCAGTTTGTCACCATGCACAGTATCCTCTGTGCTACCGAGGCTTCTGTCAGGCAATTTTAAACAACCCCTACTGACAGCTAGGTCATTTCTTGAGCGCAAGAAGGTAATATAGGAACTTTCCCTCTGACAGTAGGTACTTTCTTCCAGCGGTAAGAAACTGCCCATGATAATATCAGAAGAACAACAACTGAGCCTTTCCAAAATGTGAAGTGATGAAATAGGGTCAGATGCCAGGAATGGTGCCTCTGCCCTCTGTGCTTGCTAGTGCCAGCCTGACCCCAGGCTCACAGGAACAGTTCGGGAGCCTGACGAAACCCAGCAGGTTTTTTTAAGCAGACAAAAGACAGATGTCCAAGCCTTGATGAGCAACTCATTTCTATTCTTATGAAACTTTGGAATCAGTTATATTTTGTATTACCACAGGAGGGTGTAAATCAAAAGCCAGAGGAAAACAAGAGGCAGACCAAAGCAGCAAGGTGTGGTTTCATAGCTAGGATAAACTGGTGCTCCTGCGCCAGCCACTGCCTGTCTCATGCCTGCAGCCAGCATCTCTGCAGCGAGCATGCCAAGAAGAGTCCTAAGGAAGCATAGTGGTGCTCTTTTTTGTAGAGTTTTCTCTCAGGCCCAGAAAGAAAATGGAAAGGCTGAGATCACAGTAAGCCCTGCATGGTAACTGTTCCCTCAGGTTGTCTTCACAACCATGTGTTGCAGGGGGAAAAAAGAGAAATCACCACTTGGTGAAAGTAAAGCTATAGTTTTTCAGGAAGCCGAGTCAAGCTAATGATCTGCTCCTAAAATGAAGAGGTCCCTCTCTTCCCTCCTGCTTGTACATAGCTCTTCTTCCTTCTTCCACCTACACAACCCAGCTACCTCCCTTGCGAGGGCTCTGGCAGGCACCAAATCTTTCCAGAAGCCAATTTTACACACCATCGCAGTAGATGACTATCTATCTTGCTGCATCTGTTCTTTGCTGCCTCACTCCACTGAGCTGATGGAGATGCCGAATGACAGCTGATTAGCTGGAGGCAAGCAGTGGGAGCACGTAGGAGACTGGGGGAACAGAGAGGGACAGGGACATTCTTGGCTCAGGGCAGCCAAGCCCTTAGACAAGCTAATTTCTTAGAATTCAAGAAACACCTTTACCATGCTTCTAGTTGGCTGACCAATACAGCTAAAATGAAACTCTTTTGGCCAAGATCCCAGTCACCTTTTAATTGAACCAGGCTGCTCTGAGAGCTAAAAAAAAGATCCAGCAACATCCCACGCCTGTCAGAAGAGACCATCCTTCCTTAAGGGTGGCTACAGCAACCAGTTAAAGAGAATTAACTAATTCAACAGCAGTTTCAAAAACTACATTGCCAACTGGTGGAAGGCATTCCTAAGTCAAATAATTCACTGACCCCTCCTGATGACAGATTATTCAACTTAATAGTTATATTAGTCCAAAGGGGAAAATGCTTGTTTAAAGAGCCATCAAATTCTTATTTTATTATGTAGCAGTAAACTGAAAATCCGCAGTGAAAATTAAAAAAAAAAAAAAGGCTGAGCAAAATATTCTCTCATTTCAGTGTTTAACTGACAAGTGCAAACATAAGGCTCTCATTCTGCAACATGTGTGTATCATTCCATTAAAATTAAGTCACATGTGTGGGCAACAAGCAGTAAAAAGGCAGCGTTGAGTGCAAACATTGTGCTTTGAGTTTGAAACTAGTGGGGAAAACAAAAAAAAAAAGACAGACTTAGCAGATCAAACACCAAATCACAGTTCCATATACCTTCAAGGTGCTGCTGCCCCTGCCCCTGCCTAAGAGATGGCCTTGCAAATACTCCTTGGTGCACAACTTTGCCTGTCTACACAGAAGGTAAATGGACAGACGTCCCCAGTCCTCCTTTTGGCGAGCCCTCGGCACTGGAAGCTTTGCACAAGAGCACTGCTATTAGTATGCACATACAGCATTTCACCAGGTGAGTTATTTTGCTAAACATTCATCAACAAAGTGCCTTACTTCAGTCTTTGTCGGACTGTTGTTAGTTTCTCTTCGCATGAGAATGAAGAGACAGGTTTGTATATCCTCTTTTATTTATTTTTAGACAGGAGAAGGTAAAAATGAGTCAGTATAATTTGGATGGGTCCTAAGACATCTAGGACATACAGGGAATGATAGAGTTCACATGGTTCCTAAGCTATGGTATGATGACATGAGCTATTTGCTCTGTAGAAATGCCATACACCTACACTCCCAAACTGCACCTCATGTGGGCCAGATGGGGTACCTAAGCCTCAGACACTGTGGCAGCTACAATGCTTTCCCAAAGAAATGGATTTTCTGTGTTTAAGGCTGAGTCATTCAAAGTCAATAATTTCAAGATGATACATCAAGTTTATTAATTAATTAAATGCATATTTCATTTTTAACTTTCTGCCAGAAACTCCCTTTGGATTTTTGCCAGGAGGAAATAAATTAGAAAAA
This sequence comes from Buceros rhinoceros silvestris, assembly GCF_000710305.1. Taxonomy (NCBI): domain Eukaryota; kingdom Metazoa; phylum Chordata; class Aves; order Bucerotiformes; family Bucerotidae; genus Buceros; species Buceros rhinoceros. Next base: position 47,977 of record NW_010404061.1, on the reverse strand, counting down.
TATTTGTTTTTCCAGAACAGACAGATCTTGGAACTTCTCCCACAGCAAATTTCAGGGAATGTAGTACTCTCCTCAACACCTGATGATCTTTCTTCGGTAGCGAAAGGCCAAAATTTTGGCAAGCTTAGTTCCCATTTCTCTTATGCACCAAGACAAGAATTTGAGCCTAATCTTAGCTCAGAGTTTTTCTGTTCTGTTTTTTTCCTTTTTTTTTCACATTGATTTTTGTTTTATTTCATAATGAAGCCAGTTCTTAAAAATGCAAGAATGTGGCCACTTGGAACAGAACAAAACGGGATAAATCTTCAAGCCACCAAGGAAATGCTGACTGACATCTTAAAATGTCTGCTGCTTCAAAATGCCCCACACAAAACAGGAAATACCACTTTGGCTCTACTACTACAAGAAAACCGCTTTGGTTTCCTGTTAACAGAAAGACATGTCTCATATAGATTAAGTAATCCCAAGCCCTCATTGCAATTGGTCACTTTTGTACCACCAAGCAAGCAAAAAACAGCTCATATCCCAGATTTCAACCACAGTACATTGAGTTCTTCACATAGAAGTATGCTTACATGGACTCCTTTGCTACTTTGAAAATAGAAGTTTCTGTATTAATTCTGTAATAGACACATAAGCTTACAGGCTCACACAATAGACACAGCATGTCTGTAATTTTTCCTAGTTAGAAATCATTTTAAATTCTGAAATTCTACATAGTTTTAAATAATCAAATGCTACCTCTTTTCTTCCTCCTTGGCTGTCCCAAACTAGCATTTTCTCTCATTACGAAGGGTTCTTACAAAAAGAAAATTTCCCGTTTTAGGAAAGGAAATGTGATCATGAGATCTATACCACCAAAACAGAGAGATTCTTCTTCCAGAAAAGCCACCAGAGACAGGCTGCAGAAAGAGCTGAAATTAGATATTATCATCAGTTACTCCAAATCTGCATAGCTGGACTTACTGCACCAAAAGGCTTTACTGACAAAGGAATAATTGTGCATGTGCGTGTGTCCATGCACAAACACTTTCTCCCGAAAAGTACATAAAAGAAGTCACAAGAGGCAGATCATTAAAGACCTTTGGACATACACTAGGGATGCACAGTTTCCCTATGCTGAGTCGAACATGCAAGCTGTCCAAATTCAGACCAACAGATACCATTTACCCGAAGTATCACTGAGCAGAGCACAGAGTCATTCAAGTTTCTCCTGCCAAAGTGCCTCCTCGCTGCACGCATCAGTTGTAGCTGTAGGCTTGTGCAGACTTCTATGTCCAACTGCAGCCTTTACCATGCTGCGCAGACCCTTGTGATGGACCCAGCACCTGGTGAAAACTGTCACATTAATCAGCAAGGCTGGAAAATGAATCCTGTTTTACTACAATTCTCACTTCACATTTCCCGCACTTTTCATTTGTTTTGTGTCTAATTAATTAGCAGCTGAAGAGAATGGAGAGAGAGTCACTGGCCTGCAATTGCATAAACCCCATACATTTGAGGTAATACAGCCCATCCTCAGCAGGTTTCCAAAAGCTCAGTAGTTCATCAGTAAGTGCTACTAACCATCCAAAGAGAGTCCTTTAAAAGCTGATTTAGATTATGTACCCTGTCAAAACCAAGAGTAGATTTTGGGCAGTCTAAGGACATTTGTCTGTCTCTATATTTGGGAAACCTGTTTTGTTTATGCTTATATGAGCACAACGTGAAAAGAGCCAACACAGCACATGCAGGTCACATAGTGCTTTCCTTTGTATAGTGCAGATCTCCTTCAGCAAAGGGAGCTGACTAGGACTTTGCTCAGAACTGCAAGGCACTGATTTGTCTGGCCCAGTTCAAAAGGCTGCCTAAGTATGTGCTTGTTCTTAAGATCTCAGCGAAGATGCTTTTAAAGGAAAATGGTGTACACACACTTTGTCTCATGAGAAACTCTCACTTGCAAGAGAAAATGTATATGCAATTTGACCTCCATTATTTATCACCAGGTAGTTAAAACTGAGCTGGACCAAGCATCTGAATCCCTACACCCCTAATTTTCAGTGTGCTCTTAGCAGTTAATGGACATCATGTCAGATTCAGGGCCTATCCTTCTCCCATCTATGCACCTGTTTTGAAAAATTTCACTTAGAAGCAGAATGTCCACTGTCCAAAGGGTCTTCTGAGAACGGCTAAAGATTAAAAAAAAACAACCTAGCTTAAAATGTGCTGAATTTTTAAGACGTGATTACTCTAAACCAAATTGCACCAGGTATTGAGCTTGCTTAATTTCTATCAGCTTCTAGTTAGAATTAATGAAGTGATGAAATCACCACTCATAGTCAATTTCCTGAAAACAAAAACCTTTTAACCAACCCAGGGTTTGTGTCTGCTTCCCCATTTAGTCATTGTCACCCCCTTCCGGGTCTCGGCTAACATTTACTCCCCACCAGCAGACTAGGCCCAGTTGTTAAGTCCTGACCCAATACCAGTCCTTACCCTCACACTCCTAAACCCTTTTATACATGAGGCAACGATGTTATCCCAAGCATAGCCCTGCTTCTGCATTCAACAAGTCCTGATTTCCCCTGACCTTATCCCATTAAAGCTGCATCAAAGGAGCCTACATTTTTGTAGGCTATTTTCCTCTGTTTCCCTAGAGCTTACTGTCTGCCTCTCAATTCTGACATTCAGCACAGCCTTAATTGCCATTTTTTGATGCATTGGGACATAATGCCATTTCTCTATTTTAAATGGAAATCTGCTGTGTGTTAAAAATGCCATATCAACAGTCAGACTTACCACTACACAGGTGGAAAAGATGTCACATGTTCCCACTAACACTACTGACTTTTTTTCTCGGCCAAGCTACGATAAAACGTGTAATGTATAAAGACAGGTAAATATGGTTGCATCTGTATAGTGTATTTTGCTTTAAAAGATAAACTGTGTTGAAAACTGAAAAATTACAAAGAATATTTTCAAGAAATAGCCAACTGAGGTGAAGATTGCCACGGTTCCTGCAGTGGTGTTAATTAGAGAACAGTGTGCTAATTCTTGCTTTTCAAAATTCAGCACTCTGCGATGTTCCCCATATTTGTACACATGCAGAAGCTGAGAAGGAAAAAACCCCAAACCTTATACCGAGGACAACGAATCCAAACAGTCATGATACTGCAGCAAAATCTTTTAACATACTTACTTTTGTCTGCCCAAAGGCAAATCCTGAAACTTCATAGGAAACTTATTTTCCTGCCCTAAGTTGTACAGATTTCCTTCATCTAAAACTCAGAGCTAGAAAGACAGAAGAAAAAGTTATGGCAGATGTCTCAGGGTAGTCTCAGTTGTAGGGCCATTACTGTGATTCACAATAGAACAAAAACCAAAGAGGCATTTCAAGTCAACCTGTAAGCACTCTCATCTGGGTGGGTCTGGTCCATATGTGCCTATCTACATTAGGAAATTCAGCATATATAAATATATAAATTAAACATATATACAGTACATAGTCACATTCATATAAGACATAAAATGACGTATATTTACAAAAATATTCATGGCTATGTTTTACATTTTCAGGTCCACATCAGGAATTTAATTATTTAGCTTCTGCCTTGTGAACTTGATCATCTTCCTAAGAAGGAATCTGGGATGAATTTGTACCTTAAATATTCATAACCATCAAAAATAAGAAAGAAAATAATTTTCCAAGGAATTCGGCCAAGTCCATAACAAAAGTTGAAACTTGTTGAAGCATTAACTGCCTCGCTGAAGAGTAAATTACATGTTAGCAAACACTGAAAGACCTTCCCTTCTTCATGTAGAAAGACAGTACCTTGGTCTGGACCATAAATAAATTTGAAACTCATAAAACATCAGGCAGAGCACAAACTGGATGCCTGACAGCTGTCTGCAGTATAAACTCATGCATAATTACTATTCTATTTGTCTCAGTTTAAACTGGTAGAGTGATGAAAGTGAACGAATGCAGAGATGAAAACACATGCATCAGGTAACCTTATGGGGTAAAAAGGTAGAGAGTAGATGGCATCCTGTTGGCATTGGTTTAGCTTCATTTATCTGTACGTTACATGGTTAAAACAACCCCAAGGTTCTCACATTTATGCAGTATGTATTATGCAGTTCTGTGACTTCCAGGAGTTGGACATATTTAACTTACTTCTCCAAGATGGAAAAACATTTCTTTGCTGCTTCATAGAATAGTGTTCTTAGGTATGCAGACCAGGTTCAGGCATGCTTTTTTTAATTTGGGGGATTCAACCTTTCGACAAGAGTTTTGCAAGAGGAATTAAAGCTTTGGATGAGGGGTTGTTTTCCTTTTGAAGAAAACTTGGAAAAAACAAACCTCAAACCACAGCAGTTTAAAGTGCCTGTATGTGAAGATGTCTGTGGAAAAATCTTGCCATGAACCATTGAATTATGGCCTCAGATAGCACTTTCAGTGATAGGCTGTGGAGTCATCTCTTGCTCCTCACTATTCTCTGTGGACGTGTCCTGGACCTCCTGTTGCTGATAAATATCTTGGACGAGCATGATGTTTGTGTTCCTCCACTCTCTGTACTTCATTGCCGTCAACTTTGGGTCCTCTAGCAACTGGTTGATTGTGGCGAGGTCATGTTCCTTACACTAGGAAGAGAACAAGTGATTATTTCCCACAGAAACTGTCAAGCTCATTGTCCATAACAAAACTACTCTGGGAACATTAAAGAACCATGTCACAAGGAGATGGCCAATTATACATCCTTTAAGCAATTTGCTCCCATTTTTAGAATGTAAATCAAAGCTAAGTCTGCAGCCAAAATTCATCCCAGCTGAAGGCAAGATTATGATTTCCTGCAGATTTTTCTTTTTATAAGATTCTGAGCAAAACTTCGTAACAGAGGATTCATGTGAAATTTAGATATTGTTGTGCTCTCTTACAGCAAATTAGTACTTTCATGAAACTAGACACAACAGCATTTCTTTCTGGAATTCACACCAGTTCCAATTTTCTCAAAAAATACTTACTCCCTGGCTGCATTATAAATGTCTTTGGGAGCTAGACAGAAAATAGTTCTGTATATAATCCATGCACTTGCAGAAGCGTTGCTAGAGCACATGCAGCTTCTAAAACATCTACCAGCATCTATTACTAATAAATCTGGTCTCTACTTTTAGACAAGACAAGCTCAGACCATATATTGCAGGCACTCTGGTTCAGTTCTAAGACATGAACAGTCATGGATATAAGAACACAGAGACACTTTATGTTACAGAATCACAGAATGGTTGAAATCAGAAGGGAGCTCTGATGGTCGTCTGGTCCAAACCCCTTCCTCAGGCAGAGCCACCTAGAACAGGCTGTCTAGGACCGTGTCCAGATGGCTTTTGAATACCTCCAAGGGTGGAGACTCCACAGCCTCCCTGGGCAACCTGTGTCAGTGCTCAGTCAGCCTCACAGTCAAAGTGTTTCCTGATGATCAGAGGGCATCTCCTGTTTTTCAGTTTGTGCCTCTTGCCTCTGGTCACTGGGCACCACTGAAAAGGGCATGTCTCCATCTTCTTTGAGGCCTCTCCTCAGATATTTATGGTCATTGCTGTTCTCACATTTTCTGACACAATGAACCACTTTGCTTTCCCAGTCCTTATTGCCTATCCATGTAGTGGACTACAGGATAGAGAAGTCCTAGTTAGCAGCTATGGTTTCTTAATGGAGGCAGGATGCTGCACTAAACAAATCCTTACTGCTATCCCTGGCCCCATCCCCACTAGTCTGTGTGTGAAAGTAATGGAACAGTTCTAACCATCTTTTCCTGATGCATGAGGACACTGTGTAATTGGCTGCCTTGAAAACACCGTGAAAATACTCACACACATTCACACTTCCAGATAGTAGCAATTGGCTGCTTACACATCCATATCCTGCTACTACTCTCATGAACTATCAACTAGTCTAATACCTGCGATGCATGAGCTACTTTTTAAACACGTTTCATTCAGCTGTTGGTCCTATCTTGAAGACCAGTGCCAGCCCTTGTAAGAAGTCTTCTGGGATTGATGCAGAGATATACATAGCCCAAGAGAAGGGAGAGAAGAGTATTTCCAGTGAACAAACTTAGTGGCAAAAAGCCATGCCATGGAATTTTTCCTGTACCACTAAACTTATCTCTCATATTCAGTAAGCCTGTGATGAATTTGTACACAGCTTCGCTCTCTCCCAAACTATCCAAAGCATGCGTTTTTTTAATAGTATATTGTGGCAGCAACATTAATCTGTTGTTTAAAATGTGGAGTTATAAGTCCAAAATTAAAATTGCTCTGAACCTTGCATTAATCACTTCTCAAACTAATAGTTTTAATTAAGGCAGACAGGCATCAGACACAAAACTTGCCTGTTTTTTAGATTTCCAACAGATTATTTCCAATTATCTCATGTTATATGTTAAAAAAATTTACTTTAAAAGCACATAATCCCTCTGATGCAAAGAATATGGCACTTAGGCAGTTGCCTTTCAGACAGGCTGACTTAAACACTGCTGTGTATAGAACTGTGTCTGTGAGAAAACGTCTGTGCTGTATTTGTCTTGTCAATACTCCAATTTCTTCGTTCGAAGAAAGCAAAAAAAGATCAACACATTTCATACATTACAAACACTCTAAAAGTGATTTTTTCCATGTTAAACACTAATCACAACTTATACAGCACTCCCATGCTAAATCAACGCAAAGCTGACCTCCCTGCTCCTGACTGGCAGTAAGGCTTCCATTCAGCTCCATACTAATGAAATTGATTGTCCCACAATATACAACTCCTTTTTGCATTAACTTGTTCTTGGATTTATTAAGGAGGCTCCTGTCAGGGGAAACTTTGCAGCATGCTTCTATATTTAGCTTCCTGTCTCATGAAATAGGCATCCTTTTTAAAGTAACTGTCTGTTATGTGATGGGCTCACTTTATCACTTATGCAGATGAATACCCCTATAGTCAGTACCATGTCGCTGAAGTCTCTTTGATACAGAGAGACTTCCCCAGGTCTCCTATGGAGCCAGGGAGAATGCTTATATTCCCACTTGTCTTTTCAGCTGTAAGTTCAGAAAGCAGGCCAGGGTGCCAAAGCCAAGTTTCCCACTGCAACTAATGATTAAATCAATGACTGAGCTGATAGGAGAAGTTTTTACATGTATTTCTCCAGCTTCCAGTGCTGAAGCCAAATACATGCACTTGAAACAGGATACTCAATTCCTGCTTCTAATACATACAAAAAGAAAGAAGTGAAGCCCCAGGTCTGCATTTATTCTTTCTTCTCCTTACAGTTTAAATGCTATGGTTAAGTTTTCTGTTTCCCTCAGTACCACTCAGAAGCAGGCTTTGAAATCCCATGACACCTGATGCTGGCAAGTAAACAGCCTCATAAATTCCCATATTCCAGACATATTTACTGTTCCTTTCATGGAACATCCCCTGAACCCCTCCACTCCTCCAGTTCATTATACTTTTCCAACATAAAAGCAGGATGCTTTTGTTATTAAAAATATTTTTGTTACAGGAGGCCTCTACAATAGCTTTGGCACATCCTGTACATTCTCCAATAATCACATAAGGAAAACTTTTTTTTGGCTCAGGGTCATTTTCATGTGCTTTATCATCAGTGTACTTTGTCTGCTCTTCCTTTTTAAGGCTCCCCTGTTTAGTGCATTCAGCTGAGCTTGCAAGTTTTCCATCTAAGAGAAGGTTTCTTTATTAAATTTTCCAAATGGCCTGGAACTTCTGCAAGAAGAGACCCCTCTGCACTATTGCCTCTGCTTCCAGTTCAAACTGAACAACAAAACATAGGTCAGAATGAAGCAGAAAACAATTTCCAAAACTTAATCAAATTCTCTGGAGCTTTATGTAAATACATAATTAGAGTTCGGCTGTAGTCTAGGCTTGCTTTTTTTTTTTCATCCAAACTGTTTCTTTCTTGGCTAGCTTTTCCTTGGCTAGCTCTGGACCTCACCTTCAATGTGCTGTTCAGCATTCGAATTTTGTGGAGTTTCTCGTTAATGGAGGGGTTTTTGCTGCGTTTGATAAACGACTTCCTAAGCTCCTTCTTTGTTGACAGCCGACGATCACCAATGGGAGACAGGCTTGCTTGTTCTAATGATTTGTAAAGTCGCTCCATCTCATCATCATCACATTTTTCCTGATCTGCAAAGAAAAGGATAAATTGGGTATGAGAAAGTGAATGTGGTGGCAGATATCAGAAACATTCAGTTCAGCCATCAGAAAGGCTCTCAGCCAAGTCAAAAAGCGATGGTATCAGAGTCAAAACCAAGGGCAATTTTTAGGGTAATTTGTCGGGCCATAATGCATGTGAGAATGACATACTACCAAACTCAAATTTTTTTAAGAATCGACTCACGATCCAAACGGATACAACATGTATTTCCACTGATACCATGCTGCTGTAATGCTCTGAATCTATTACAGATTTTGATCAACTGTCGGTAATGCTACATTTGAATGAAAACAATTTTGATACCATCTATGTCCATTCAGCCTTCCCTGCATGCTGCACACAGAAAATTACATTTCTACCTGGCAACTCACAGGTCAAATTCTTTTTGGTGCACTGATCACAGGGTTTTGTAATTATTGAATCCAGAGTTTTCAAAAATGGAAAACTGTAGTGAAACAAGAACCTTTCACAGGCCCCAAGAGAAGGTCCTCAGAAAAAAGATTAAAACAAGAACCATTGGGACACCTGATGTGTCACCTAACCCCTGAGTTTCACAGTTTGCAACACAGAATTTCCTTGTGGTGCTTCACACCAAAGTCTTGATTTTCTCCAACTCAGTAATCCTGACGGCTACCAAGTTGTAGCACCACCTTCCACAACAGAGAGGACATGGAAGAAAAGCTAGTAAACAGCTGAGAATGAAATAGCATAAAATAAATAAATAAAAATTGAAGCAAGGATATTATTCAGATTAAAACAAGTTAAAAATGAACAGTCAGAAACTAAAAATTCACCAGGCGTATATAGGGGTGTTTTGGCAGAAGGCCATTTTCAGCAACAGACTGTGGAAATCACTTCTTGTCCACACTGCCAGCTTTTCTTTGCAGTGTTTGCTAAATGAAAATCTTAAAGTTATTGGTGTTTTCAGGGTGCTAATGAGTCCCTCAGGATGCGCTGTGATAACATTAGTTTTTATTTCACTGGGGTGGTGGTTGCTCTTCCCAACTGCAGTCCTCCATGTGCCAATCAAACTGGCTGGGCACTTTTTTCTTTTAATGAAACGTTAAACAGACTTTTCTGAATCATTTTGAGTCAGCAAACATTTTCTGAGCAAGAGGAAGAAGTTCCTTTGCTCACTTTTTGAGGTGGCAAAAAGACTTCTCCAACATGTCAGCACACTTAGGAGGCTGCTCCTTATCTTTTCCATGTTTTAAAATGCACAGCATCCCCCTACACCTCCGTTCTTTCTAAATATTTAGGTTACAAGAGAGATTTATAATGTGCTACAAATATTTGCCTTCACTGTGTTGCTGGCCTTTTTTTCACTACTTTGTGATTATAAAAAGCCTACTATAACTTGGCAAGAACTAAATATAGCTTCCAACATTGCTACAGGGCTGGGGGAGGAAAAGGAGAACTGTTGTATATTTAACAAGCTGTAGGAAATAGAAAAAAATGCAAGCGTAAGGCATAATACACGGCGGTAGAATTTCCTGAAAACTGTCGGCTCATGCCATGAGGCTCGTAATTATAATGCGCTTCCTGCCTACTTTCTTGGGGTGAAGCAGCTGTTTGTTTCATTAGCCAGCTCCTGCACAGGACTGGCTCAGCTCTACTGCAGACATCACCCATCAGGGCTGCACACAGTATGGCTTTGAGAGATAAATTGGCCTTTATCAGATATCCTAGAAAAAGTATATAGGAAGAAAAAAAATTGCATTGATCCTGTCCAGCAACTTTAAAAAACAATCAAGCCATGGGTGACATAAGGTCCCTGCTCCAGCTATTTTTTTAAGCTAACTCATGATGCTCTTTGTTGTCCTAAAAGGGTTACAAAGCAGCAAGCATGAAAACCACCTTCACTGCACACTCTTCTTCCATGCTAAGTACTCTGATTTTTTTTGCTGCCTTGTGGGTGAAGGTAAGGAGGGCAGAAATGCTCAGCACAGAAAGAGATGGAGCCAAAGCCAGAAAAGCGCAGTAAAAGGCTCCCAAATTATGCGTTTGACCAGCAATGTGCACTCAGCTCCTTCATTCTTTCAAGATTGTGACCTTAAACTCCTCTCCTATTTCTTATTCTTCCACCACTCCCACCCCCAAAGGATTGATCAGGGTCAAGTAATTCCAGAGGGAAGGGAATGTGCCAGGTTCTTCAGACGGAGTGGATAATGGGAGTGACAGTGAAGCAGCTGAACGGAATTTCAGGAAACAGTTGTTAAACAAGGGTGAGTGACATCTACAGGCTGTGTAGAGCCAGGTATGAGTTATATAGTACTTTTGTCTCCATCTTTGTTTACGTGATAAGCAGTTAACTTTCCCTGAAACAGTTAAAAAATAATTAAACTATCTCAATACTGTGCTTTTGAAAGCAGATACTGTTGCTATTGACAAAGAGTATGTCTGCCAATAAACCTCTATAAACTGAGGCTAGGCTGTCTGATACCTATCTGGACTTTTACCTTCAATGTCCTGAGAGCCCCTGAGCCAAGCTCAGAAAGACAAAAGCCCATGTTTTGCAGGCTTGAACATACAAAACTGATGCTATAAAACTGAAAGGGGGAGAGGTGATGAAGGAAGGGGAGAGGTGTTATATCTAGCAAATAATTAACAAGCCCAATAAAATGACCTGTAAGAAGAAAATATATTTCTCCTCACTCAGCACAACAGTGAGGCTACGAGTAAGAGGCTATTTCACAAGCCTCTTAATGCCATGAAGGTAAACAAAGAAAGCACTACCTGCAGTTTGCTTGCTTATTTTCCACACAAAACACCTGAGAGAATATTAACATCGGATAATGGAGATAAAGCAAAATGACTCAAGGCTTAAGCATGGACTGGACTTTTTCTCCAGATTCAATCATTCACAGCACATTTTCTCAGAACCTGATATTGCTTAATTCTCTTGCATCTGGAGTTGGAGCATCAACCTGCAGATGAGCAAGTCTCTAGCAGAAGCACAGGCATTCACCAGTTCCATATTTTTAGGTTTCAGTGATTGGATTCCTCCTGTGAAACCTGGGATGTTTAGACCATGCTACTGAATTGTTACAAAATATTTGCTTCCCATCACAAAGTAAAGATTCACGCAAAAAGCACATAGTACACAAGCTCAGGCCCCAGTGTAACAACGAACAGATTGTCCATGTCAGCCTCCAAGAAATAAATGTACCAACCATCCTCCAAGCTTAGTTAACCTCTGATGGTTTATAAGGATGGATATATTCCACTGAAAAAAATTGTTAGTAATGTGGACAGGTTGAGCCCCACTAGCACTGCTCTGGAGTGGGTCTTTCTAGCTGGATTCACACTGCTAACATCAGGCACATTCAAAACCACTTCAAAGTATAATATTGCAAGTTATCTCTTCCACTAGTACTCTTTAAGCTAAGCGCATTCTGTCTCAGGCAGGCAAGTTAAGAAACTGAAATGCTACTGCAGCACTTCTTTATCTCATCCTATTTTAAAGATAAAATACATCCATTTCTCTCTCAGGACCTACTGAAAGATTAGTGGGAAGGAACAAATGGCAACAGTAGAGGGATATTACATATTGTGTGTGTTTATAAGGGTGTACATGCACAGAGGGGAACATGTGCTTTGTGCACTTTTCTTTCCTTGCCAATATTAACTAGAAACAATCCTATCGAGTGATGCCACTGAAAGTATCAGTCTTCCTGGGATTCCACACCATGCCCTTTCACTCACAAGCCTCACAGCATGCTAAAGCTTCATAGCACTTCTGGAAAAAATCTGCAGTGTAGTATAGCTCTTCTAAATTTGTTGGACTCCACAGGGGTAGAGTGGAAAAGAACCAGTGCTGACCTGAGGAAAAGGGAGGCTCTGCCCAGAAGTATTTTAACATCTAAGAGAAATGGGTTAGGTGAGAAAAATAAAGCTGTATTTCAGGCAAGTCAGAACTTCAGACAAATTCTGTTTCAGGAGAAGTATAACACAATTTTGTGGCCTGATGCCAGTTATCTGGAATTTCCCTCCAACCAACAGAAGATATCACAGACAAGAGCAGGCTGCCAGAGGTTCAACATGCCAACCCTTCACCTCCTCTGTTTTCAGCTTCCACCTTCCTGTCAGCCAGGTTGCCACAGGTGGGAGACCTTAAAGTATTGAGACTCCCCACCTCTCAGCAGCACTACAGCAACCTGCCTGAAATGTCAGCATAAATGGTCTTTAAGCCTACAAAAATTAAATTATCCAGAACTTTTCCAAAAGCAGCTATGAAAAATCAGGCTGATTGTTTCCCAGTGGTAAAGATACAGAAATTGGCAATGTTTGGCAGAAAGAGCATTTTGCATTGAAAACCACCTCCAACAGAATTTATCTCACTAAATGCAATACTTTGCCTGTTCTCTAACTGAAATCTCACAGCTCTCCCACTGTGTAGTAATCCTAGGGGTGGGATAAAATCTGCTTATTCCCTCTGTCTTTGCTATTCTTGTGGGCTTCTTGATGCCAAGCACCTCCATTTCTGATCCTGCCAAAACTTTTGATGCCAATGGGACAACAAATACACCCAGCTGGGGAGGGCAGAGGAGAAAAATCATCAACTGCTTTTGCCCTTACCTACCTACTTGCCCCCCGCCTCCCCATTCCTTCTCCATAGTGGTAGTAGACTTTTATAGGAATATGATGACATCTCGGGGAAATCACTTTTCCTGCAAAACTATAGAACAGAAAAGACAGGAAGTATTTTAAAAAGGTGAGCATAGCTTAGGCAAACTCCTCACTGGTAAATGCAGATCTAATGGTAGGAGAGAGTGGTAGAAGATAACAGGGAAAGTGTGTTACCAACAGTTAGATGGTCTTGACTGTAACAGTATAGTGGACTCAGCAGAGTGACAGCATTTTAACAAACTGTGACCGAACTGGAAACAAGACAAATAATTATCTCTTTTTCAGAGCATTCAGAAAACCGTAACACCGTGGTTTTCACTGTGATTTCTAAAGCCTTTTTGATAGAAACAAAATAATATTTTAACAAACTGTGACCGAACTGGAAACAAGACAAATAATTATCTCTTTTTCAGAGCATTCAGAAAACCGTAACACCGTGGTTTTCACTGTGATTTCTAAAGCCTTTTTGATAGAAACAAAATAATCATTCAAAGACAGTTGTTTCTCCACACAGTTGTTCTCACCATAGGTGTACCTCTTGGCTAGTCTCAGCCACAATCTAGCTATTTTTTGTAACTTTTGCAAAAGGAACAAAGGGGCCAGAGCACACCGGAGGATCTGTTCTGGCTATTACTGGCATGGGCAGATTCCGGAGGGGAAGAGGATGTCAGTTCTGAGAAAAGAAGGAATTGAATGCACGCAGCTCCTATTTCACAGACTTTAACCAACTCCTTCCCATCAGATAAAATTCAAGTGGTACTTGCAAAGTTTTTCAAAATGCCAGCATGCACCAGATCTTCTACCAGCCACTGTGATCTAAGGTAAAATAAATAAACTGGAAGAGACACCATAAGAATTCCTTGCCAAGATGTATTAACTTCACATGATCATAAAAACCCTCAGAAAATGCAATAGTAGAAAATGCTATAGTAGAAGATTCTTAAATAAATACAAACACACATTCCAGTTCACGTATAACAACCTCTCGGTTTCTGCAGCTTCCTTTTGTCATCATAGTTTTTGACAGTGATGGAAGTGAAATACAAAAGATTGAGATTGGCTGCAGAGCGTGTCTAGCTATCCTGGATGAGGTAATGCCAGCTTCTGGATAAAGAGCAGGTAATCAGATAGTTGTTGTGTTCTCAACCATTTCTTGTTTACCTTTCAGTTTCTTTGTGTCACAGGCAGCTTTGAATCCTTTGCATGTAGCAGGCTGCAACACAGAAATATTAAATATTCCCATAAACTAAATGGAAACATAATGCTGATCTCTTTTCAAAAGAGAAAACCGTGAAACTCTCCTTTTCTTCACCTCTGTATTACTCTCTGGTATGTAACCTCTCCCCAGTAATTGCTGCTGATAATTAAGGCTGAAAATGGTCATAACAACACTAAGACTGGCTGGAAAGGTCATTAAAAATATCACATGTTACAGCTCCTTGCACCAGACACTTACACTTGCTTAGCAGAGTTCATTAAATAAAATTCATTGAAAAAATAATCCATGATCCTTTAGTTGAATCTGTAGTTTCTCTCACAGAGATTTATCCATTTATCTCTGAGAAACTTTTCTTTCGTTGTTTAACTCATGATGTTTCTTCACTATTTTCATATTTTCATTATAAGCTCTTTCCACAAAGCCACAGTTACTCTTCCTTCCTTCTAGGTACAAACTTCTCTCACATTGGCCCCCTTTTACAAATTTTGCCAACAAAAGCACTTTTCAGTTCCTGAAATATTTCACCTCAGCTCTAGGCTGCTATCAGCTCAACCAAAAAATCCTCATGGGGTTTCAGTAGGTTGAATGTGGCCACAAAGCAGAGTGTGTGGCAGGTTTTTTCTATCCTCACAAGGAGAAGCAGAAAGTATGGACATGCATGAAGTCCTGTGGGAAGTGTGTTCAAAGACCACGTAGCTGTTCTGATAACACCAGGGCTGGCTTTGTACACATGGGACACACACTTTCAGGAAAGGTGACAATGTAAGATGGATCTGTCTCCTCCTGGATGCAGTCTCATTACTCTGAAGCATGATAAGCTGTCAGAAATGCACTGTTTGGAAGCGCTGTAAAGCAAATAACATGGACTGCACTGAGGTATGCATTCTTGTTTTGCATCAGATAATGAGGTTGTTAGCAGTTATTGTAAATCATGAGGGTTTGCAGCTAGATTTTACCCCACAATTTGAATTCATCTCACAGTATTTATGCTTTGTATCACAGTATTTGTCCTTGTCAACTAACTGGAGAGGGAAATTCATGGGGGATAATACACAGAACCAGAATTGCATCTTTTTTGAAAAATTTCATCTGGAAGTGAATTGCTAATTTATGTTAATCCTTTTTTTCTACCTCATTCTCAAATTAAAGTAGCTTAACTAATCTCCTTTCAAATTATTTCATTTATTTTTTCAGTGACCGTTGCAGGGGAGGGCCCCACATGTCAACACTCTCTGTTCCCTCCCCATATTACACACAGGGATAAAGGAAAAAAAAATGAGAGTATGGTGTACATCTTACTTCCTCAACAATAGATTATGATGCAGACAGTAACTAGCAGTGTAATACAGTTTCCATAGTGACTGTCTCATTGAAATTATCTATTTCTAGAATTCCATCAGAGATCATTGCTGTGGTTAGGATGGAAGTGTTCTGCGATTGGGGTTGGCCTTCAGCTAAGCAGTGAGAATTCATTTCCTCACGAATATTTTTTGAGAAAATTAAACGACCTCACAAATGGCAGGAATATGCCAAAATGTGCCTTATTTTACATTTTAATCCCTTTTTTATTGGTTATCGTTATCAAGCCTATCAAACTAATCTTTAATTGATTATGAATGTGTCACGCTAATTCTATGACCATCCATAAAAGTACTTGTCACTCCTACAGTTACAACGGAAAGCATTAACCTATGCGTTATTACAGGATTGCTAACAACAGAGTAATATAATCTAAGCAAAAGTTTAGATTTCTGAAGAGCATCCACTGAATCTTGCTCAACAGGATGAGTCACGATTTCATATATGACCTACACTCCAAAAATACACCTGAATGTACCTAATAGTTACGCCCAAAGGCGTTACTGAGTCAAATTTAGTCCAGAAGGTGAAATTACAGAAGATAATACATTCACAACATCTTCATGCCTGTCAGCCTCAGCCTTTTCAGTCTGTGCAAAGCCAAAGTCTATGGGAAGGAGATTCCACAGTAACTCTCTCTAACATCCACTCTTTTCTGCCACATACAGTACGAACACCCGCTCTTGCTTTTAATTCTTACTGATCTATATTGCTGAAGAAGTCTCTAGCAGAGGAGCCTGGAAAATGGATATAATGAAGCTGAGCACAAAACACTCTGAATTAATTTTCACTTTTGCTCTATTTCCTTGTCATTTTCTTTTTTTTTTTTTTTTGGTGAAATTAGAAAAATGCGACAAACTGAAGGAATGCTAACTGTTGATATTTGTAGAACAACTGGGAGACTGAAAATGTGGGTAATGTGCCTTATACCATCATTTTTCAATTTGTGCCAAGCTCACCTACCAAGAAATACAGTAATTTCCCAAGTCCAGTGCTGTTTCTTTCCAACTTTTCATTACCTTCAGCCCAAGCTTTTGGAGGCACCTCTCTTTTGCACTGTACCGAGACAACACTGCTCTTTCAGCCACAGAGTGCTCACTTCAAACCTTTGCAAGGATTTGGAATCATAGGTAGAGCTAAGGCACAAGAACATCATTGCTTCCTTGTGTATTACCGCTCTAGGCTGCATGCTGAGTTTCTCCTCCTTTCAGCGTATTGTGTGCCAGAAACGCCTCTTGTGCTTCAGCTGCTTTTAATGCAGGAAGAGGCAGCTTTGCTCAAAAGGCAAGACACATTGCCTCACTATGGCAAGAGAGTTATTAACAGTAACGATGACTGGATTCTGGAACTATTCTAATTTAGCAGCACATTTTGGTAGGAGGATGCCTATGAAGATACCCACTTGCTTAAACAGAATCCAGTCTTAACAGACTTTCTGATTCAGGGTTGCAGTATTTTCTCCTTGATTACAAAGAAGCTCAATGAAACCAATAGGGAAAACATACTGGAAGTAAATGCAACTGAACTTATTTTTTTTAATTGGAATGACCTAACCCCACGTTCACAATTTCCTCCATATGCCATTTTGTCAGTTGTCAGTTCCATGACACACTTTCTTAAAATTTTGATTCAATCCTAATAAAAGACAGCTGTATTGAAATACAGAAAGCTAATAATATGTTTATGTTAAGGGTTTTGTACAGAGGCTATGATCTTAACATTTAGGTGAAATTTGAGATAAGCTGTAAAGGTACTTACCAATGAGATACTTGGTTACATATTTAATGCACACTAAACCAAATGTTTGCTATAAATGATGTGCCACTGGAAAACTCTTCAGCGAAAAATATAAAGGAAGGAAGGGGAAAGGAAGTTGAGGAAAATCCCTGAACTCCCACATTGTATAGCTCTGGAGACAAAAACCTCTTCTCTCATTAGCTCACCTTTGGCTAGTGATCTCTGTCCTGTTGAATCCGGCACAGCCAGGCAATGTGCATCCAGACCTAAAAAAGAGTTTTGGGATCCACCACTGGGTTTAGAAATCTGGACCTCCTGGCTTTCTGTGGCTTCTCCACAGTCCACTTCTGGTGGCTCATCAGAGTGAATCTGTATGCAGAAAGTTAAAGGCTGATCACCCTCTTCTGTGGCAGAGGTGCTAACTGGATCAAGCCAGGACTGTCTTTTGGAATAAACCACTTTGGACGTCAAAGAAGAAGATGACTCTTGGGAGTTGAAACTGCTTTCAGGAGAGGAGAGAGAACAAGATGCTTCACTTGACAGAGTCGAGGTGAAAGAAGACTTCTGCTGATCCTGCTTTCCAGAAACAAATGGAGGGGAGGGAAGAAAAAAGAAAAAATATTTCCGAGTTATTCCTGTTCCTAGGTTCTAACATGTTATAGATATGTAGATCAAATGCTAACTGACCAAAAATTAATGTAATCTGATTAATTATCCAGCCAACAAGCCTGAGGTATGGCAGCCAATCTCCTACAGAGCAGTAACTTTAGAAACTAAACCACAAGAAAGCAGAGGTAAAACAGATAAACCTGACACTGCCTAGAAAGAAGAAATACTGTGTTGAATGTAGCCTTCCATGCTAGGTCTCACACTTATGTTCCCTCTTTACTTTGTCTTCACTTTATTTGTCTAATCAACAACACAGAAGAGAAGTTGTAAATTGACCATTGAACATGAAGTTTTCTTGAAACATCATCCAATAAATCCACCAATGCAATAACCACAGATAGACAGAAACAAGTCCGAGCACTGCAGTACCTTGACCTTCTCAGCATACAAAATCATTTTACCTGGTTTATTCAAGGGATCAATCGTTCACTAAAGCAAGAAGGCTGATGAGTAATATGATGGTAAGTTAATGATGGAAATTAAAACATAGTCATGGGGCAGAGGGCAGGAAAGAGGAAATGAATGCTACAAGATTTGTGCAGCTCATTCACCTTTCATCCTTCACATGAATCTGGAAAGGGACCCAAACTTCACTAGAAACACATTAGAAATCATTAAGACATCCTAAGGCCTTCCATATTGTACTTGTCACCCTGCCCCAACAAGAGCACACACAACCAGAGAGGTCTGAGACACGTAACAGTCGTCATGAGGAGCTAGGGGCTGAATGAGGGAGGGTATGATAGCTGCATGCTTCCATGTAAAGAAAGCTTGAGAGAAAGAACAAAATTTTGAAAAATATTTAGTTCCCCAGACAAGCAAATAGATCCCCAGGTCTTTGTCTCCAGTAGGCATTTTACTCTTATGCGATCACCAAAAGCAACTCACACAAGAAGAACCAGCACTAGTTTGCTGCTTAGCCACCAAACCACTAAAAGATGAGCCAATAGAGTCAAAACCACAAGAAATACATACAGGAACACACAAATACACACACAAACACCCAGAAGAGGCTTAATTGACAGTAATAAATAAAGTAATGAAAGGCAAAGGGAGGCAAAGCAGGGAGACAAAGCCTTATAGTGAAGCTCTCGGCAGAAACTATGAGAAATTACAATGAGATCATCATGTTACGAAAGCCAGATTTGTTGTATCTGCTAGTACAGAAGTTTACTCCCTCCACAAATCGTGTGCTACTGGCCAGTGCCAGAATTACAATACCAGACCACAATTCTGGCAAGTTTATGTTCTCAATACATATATAAGATAGCTCTGTGTAAGGATTAAAACAGAAGATAACTAGACTGGGAGTACTGAAAATTACTGAGAAGGTGTTGCTAGGGAAACCTGGACAAGCTGCAAACACAATAAAGGAGCTAGCCTGGAATACTTATTTTTAACGTGGTGAACTAGAAGATGTATTCACATACACCAAACCAAGAGTGGCAATTTTTTGGATTATGATATGACAACTTGTGCAATTCGGTGTTGCTGTAATGTATACCACTTCCTTTTTACATTGGAAAAAAGCAAAGTAGATTTGCCTTTCCATGCTTCTATCATGTATCACGTAGCTACTAGTCAAAATTCAGAAGATGAAGGCTACCAATACCAGATCGTGAGCCATCATTTGTTTGTAACACTTTACTTCTTTACTTTTGTAAATTTTCAAAGCCATTCCTCCAAAACCAAACCAAATCAAATATCACTGGACTAGACTTAATTTATATCCCTATTATGAGAAGTATAACATTGTGTTTCAGGCGCAATTTTGTTTTTAAAAAAGAAACCTTCACAAATGCATCGTAAAGCAAAGGACGAGGAGATGCTGTCTTAAACTACATGTATGAGTGTTAAAAATGCCCTTAGGAACACCAGTGACCTGAGGCATGTCACCTAAGAGCTCTTTTCACAAAAGCAAATAGTTGAAGAATTTGTACAGCCAAGCAGAACAACTGAACAGTAAAAGCTCTTGCTCACACGGTTTGGATGGTCTAATTGCAATTGTTTAAAGTTAGGAAAGGAAGATATTAGATCCCACCTCTCTTTTTCTGGCATTGGTGCATGCAAAAGAAAGTACCATTAAAATGAAAACTGTGCCTCACTGAGTGGAATAAATTTTTGTTTTCATTTTCATTGTGTGTTAAATAAAAAAATGTGGGTGAGAATAAAGATGACTGTCAGAATGTGTTTCTTTTCCTCTACATACGTGTTGTGGTTTTTTTTAGTTTGGCATTACAAAAGTTTAGCTATCTTACTTGAGCTGCCTCATTGCAAGTTTTGCAATGATCCATATAACAACAGATCTCCATTTGGGGACATTTTAAAAATACATATTTGAGCCAGCAAATGATAAGGATTCCACTGGAGATCAATGAGCCTCTAGGCATTTTTAAAAGGAAAATTATCACCAAGAAACACCTCAACTGCTCTTTTGGGATTGTTGGAATCTATTGTCTCAAAATAGCTGTTGGGTTTTCAACAGCAAATCCATTCACATGTGGAGAAATTAATGCAGATGGTCAGTTAAACTTTTGGCTTAAGAAGTTACAATTTATTTGTTCTTCCATTGTTTTTTTCTTCCAGAGTATCCCAAAGCACACATAAACATAGAAAGCTCATGATCACTAATTTTTGCTTTTTCAAGTTTCAAAATGGTCTGGGTCAGCAGAGAATAGAACAGCAAATTAAAGCTTCGTGCTGGAAGCACAGCAAAATTTTCTCTGCTCTAACATGTAACAGAGCCTGCACCTAGGTGGCCATTAGTTTTCAGACTAATAGTTTTCAGTCTGGAGTTGATCTCAAGAAAATTGGAAGCCTTTCTCCTTAAGACAGCATTGGTTTGATTTTCCAAAATGTCCATACCTCCTAATTCCTATTTGAAAAATCCCTTTGGCATTTGGGAGGAAGAAGTGCACCTTCAAAATAAGATAAAAATAATATAAAGTAGTGAACCCCAGTCAATGCC
>NW_010404061.1:15734-27102 GCF_000710305.1 Buceros rhinoceros silvestris | reverse complement strand
TGATCTGGGTTTCCAGGATAAGCATCTCTTCTAGGAGCAATCTGAAAAGATTCAAGCAGACCTTCCAAAAGTGGTGTACACACAGAGCATCAACCCAAATCCATCACATTTGGGACCTCACAGCTTGGTTCAAAAACTCTGCAGTGAATAAACAGGCAGCAAGCAATGTTTAACCAGCCTGCCCAAAGACAACCAAGAGCTCCACTCCTAGAATTGACTTTCCAGTAGAAGCTGTGCTTTCCCAACCCTTCCAGTGGTTTTCTTCTTCCAGTACTTGTCCAGAAATTAAATTAAATTGGGTAATTGAAAGATGACTCTGACTTGCAGTCAAACACAGCTGAGATGGTACCTAACTGTCCCTACCTACCACGTCAGCAAGCTGAACATAGTGCAGACCCATGGCAGCTGGACCTTATTCTGGCAGCCACTTCTGGGGTGAAAAGGTGACAGCTTTGCTCAGGAGACACTAACCTTTGTCCATGGGGAAAGGGATTTTCAGATGGAAATGAGGAGAGAGGGAACAACTGGAGGAAATACGGCCTTTAAGAGAAAGGCTGAGGAAGCGAGACTCCTCGGCATCTGCACCATTGCCTGTTCCCCGCACATCCCCTGCTAAAATGTGGGGGCCAGCACTCAAGAAAAACATATGGGAAGGAGACAAATGGAGATCACCTCTGCAGCAACAGATTGACAAGCAGTAGGAAACCAGAAAAGACAGAAAAGTAAAAAACAGCACCTGTTTAAAACTGATCATCTGGAAAAATGCAGGCATTCACTCAGAGGCGAGCAGATGGAAAAGACATCGACAGTCTCTCAAAGGCAAGCCACTCAGGTATAAAATTCAAGATGCTTCATTATCGGCCCTCGGCCCAGAAAAACTCTCAGAAATGTATTGCCAAGGTTCCTATTTTTTTCCAATATTTATAGCCCCCTGGCCACATTTAACTTGAAGTTAATACAGGCAATAAATAATCATGTTTTATGCAGCAGTGAACACCACACACTCCCAAGCGCCGGGTGAATTGTTTTACAGTGATTAACGTTGCACAGCTGTGTCGGGAGAGGAAGTGAAGACTGACTTATCTGACTGAAACAGAACAGGGCAAGTGGGTGACAGCGTGACATACACTCCCAGCTTTATGCAAGCTAATTAAAGATTGCCAGACAGGCAACCCTGTGCATGACATCTCCTTTTATTATTGCCTGTGACTGCACAAGCTTCTCCATCTCGCCTGTATATTTCAAATTTCTTCCTGCTTCACTGCCTCTGGGCCCACCCCAGCTACTGGATGTCATTTCAGCAAGCCATACAGGGACTTATTCCACAGCAGTAAGGCAGCAAGGCAAACATCCCTTCCACGAGGTGCAATGAGATGATTTAACACTAAGTGTATTATTGCATTCCTCTGGATATTATCTTTAACAGCTGGCAAAGGGGTAGGCTCGAACTCAAGATTCCTTATTTCAGCTGCATTACCATCCCAAACTAGATTACTCATTTCTAAACACAGAATTAAGTAAAATTCGTATCCTAAAGCATGTGTAAGGGGAGATGAGATCACTGAGAAAAGCATCAATATAGAAACAAGATTAAAAGTGTGATAGGTAGCTAATAATTAGGTGAGTCAATTTGATTAGATGCATCAGGGTGCATAGTGCTTATTTTAATTTTAATTTACGAAATAAAGCAAGGCAGGAAGGAATATTCTGGACAAATACACTACAGCAAGAGAGAAAAATAGCATAGATTTGGGGAAGGTGCCTATTGTGTTTTTTATAGTCTACTGTTCAGAAGTGAAGGAAAAGAACCAATTTTATCACTGTAAGAAGAGGCCTCCTTCCCTTCACTTCACTGCCACAAAAGAAGCTTCAAATTCGACAGTCTTAAGAACAGCTCACTCAGAAAAATAAATACAAATCTGTGGGAGGATGCTACTGGGGTCACAAGAAGAAAGAAGATTTGCAACTGATTAAAGAAAGAGTAGTATGAAAAACTAGGTTATGGTAGTGTGTTAAAAACTTTGTAAATAGAAGTTACAGCCTGTGTATGAGGTAGAGTGCCTCCGTCTGAAGGAGCTGCTCTTTTACAGTGCAAGGCTCCTGGTGGGGCAGGCTGCAATAACTGTGTGCTCTGCCATGGGGCAGGGGCAGCCAGCGCATCTGCATTTCACAGGCACACAGGATGAACATTTCCAGCCCCTGGTTTAGCTTATTCCTCAGAGGTCTGCTACCTCATTAAAGTTTTGTTCCCACTGGCTAGCACCAAGAAATAAGCTAATTACTGTAACACTTACCGAAGAAGGAGGTGGTGGCTGGACTGCACAGAGGGGAGGTGGTGTGTCTGTTATTTCTGGTTCATCGTGTTCACTTTCACTGTAGCATTCTGAGGCAGACATTCAAAATGAGCAAAACCAAAGTGTTAGACAAACACTCAGTTATTCCTCTCAGTGCTGTTAATCACAGGTCACCAAGTCAGATGTTCTGGGCTGAGGACCATACTATAACATGTCAGTGTCTCCTACAGTGAAAACTAACCCATTGGTGGTGATGTTATGGTATTTCATAGCAATAATTTTTCTTTTTATTAAGTAAAAACAGAATTGCTAGTATGCTATGGCAGAAAACTCTAGGTAGCAACACTCTAGATATAGCTTCAATAATAAGTTTGGGGTGGGCTTTTTATCCTCTCTTTGCAGCCTTTAAAAGAACAGCTGCATTCTTTGTAGTGTAAGTTAGGAAGAACTGTTACGAGTAGCAAATTCTGTCCCCTAATCTCCATAACCAGGAAGTTTTCCTGTGGTTTTGGAGAAAATAGCTGCTCGCATGGTGCTTTTGACCCCATAGAGCAGCCTCGTGGCCGTCTTCTGTCTCCACGCAGTAACTCACACAGGCACGCCTTGTGGCATGCCAGTACGTGTGCAGAGCTAGTTCTAAAAGTAAACACAGGATTCTAGAACTATACACTCACCTATTTTTTTTAAATAAAAAGCCTATAGAGCCTCAGTATCTTTTGACATGTGGCAGAGGCAGTCACGTTATTTCTTTCAGCTACCTGTGTAGCAGGTGAAAGCATTTTCTTTTAAAAAGTTTCAAAACTTTTAAAAAGTTGATTAAATGAAGTGATGATCATTGATAAAATGAGACAGAGAAAAGAAAAGGCAGCAAGTTGCTTGTTCCTATTCCTAGGCCTGGCTGTAACCACTGGGCAAGATCACTTCCCTCTGCTAAATCGCCCAGCATGCATCAGCATTCCACATCCAACCTTTGTAGGAGCGACTGCTTTCATCTAGCTCTTCACTACATGTGAAGGGTGACAGAGTTTACTCCTGAGCCGGGGACATAAAAGATTGCAAAGACACAGCCAAAGCTTAATGAGGACAACGTGAGAGCTGTGTCTCAAGAGCAGAGCCTTCCCCTGTGGTCACCTCGGGAACTGGCACTCTGCACTGCCTCTTCCTCCACCATGCACCTGGGTCTCTCCAGTAGAAACAACGTTCCATCTCTCCCCCTGAGTGGGTGAGGGTTGTTTGTTTTCTGGGAGTACTTTGTCAGAGCTGAACTTCATGGGTTCAGACCACTACCATGGTCTCTGGGAAATCACCTGTGATTATCTGATCTTTTAACTACATTAATACCCACACACTTTCTTTTTGTGCGTGACATTTGGGGGATTTTAGTGTGAGGGGAACAAAGTTTTAAGAGAAAAGCACTTTATACACGAGAGCAAGGTTTCTAAGGTGTTAACAAAGTGGAGCTCACAGAGATCCGTTACTTTTTCTCCCCATACTGTTTGCAGAATTACAGGGGGTTTAATAGCATAGCTGCTATTCTCTTTACCAGAATATGTGCTGGCACATCTTTGTATAAAGGACTGAGACTGGCTGCAGAAAGGCCCATATCAAATTCTAAGGTTCTATTAATGCCTTCTTGAATAACTCTTAGTAAAGAGCTTATTGTTTCTACAGCTCCCCTTTTAGGCACACAGAAGATGTGAAAAAGAATCAATAGCTGTTTCAGATACAAATGGGGCTGGAGGCTGTTAAAAGCATGGAAAGCACATGAACACACAAGAACTGCCATAACAAGAGCCAAGACCCTATTGAAGAGTTACGGTGTGTGATACAGAGGGGGGAACCAGGCCAGCAGGAACAGAAGCGACTGTGGATAATGCCCAATGTTTCTGCAAGGGCTCATCCACCCAGGCGTGTCGGTGGGGTGCTGAACCCACGCTCAAGGCAGTTGCTGAATACCCATGACAAAACACACATAGAAAGACAAGGAGGTGTTTGACACCAGAAACAGAGCACCTTTCTCTGAAGGGGAAATAGGCCACCAGACTCAAAAGCTGAAGAAATCTTGGCTATGTCATCTTTATTGCAGAGTAATTAGATGATGTGCTGCAGAGGTTATTGAGTGGATTATTTTGTATCTTTCTCTTTTTTTAATTAATATTAGTGCCCTGACTCCCTTTGAATTGTTTTATAATTCTCAGCTAACACAACTAATAATACATTTTTGAGGCTTTTAAAAAAATAATTTGGTTTTATATATAGAATTTTTTCCATCCTCATCTTCCATCAAACTCCTCTTTTGTGAAACATGGACAACATGATTGGACACTTCCTCCCCAAATACAATCACCATGCAGTCCTCGCAACATGGCCTAATAGTCCATATAGCCCTATATCCTAATTATCTCAGACTGTTTTGATACAAAATTGTGTTCAAAGAGGACAACAGGCATTTTGGAGGAATCTGGGGGTATGGAAATTAACAAGTTTCCTGACAAGAAATAGATGACCTTTAAAGGTCCCTTCCAACTCAAAACTTTCTATGATTCTATGAAATAAAGATGTACCAGGAACTGAAAACAGAGCGATTGATGAGACCTGCTGAATCTCCAGAAATCAGTGGTATCTATGTTTACCAGCCCCAAAGCTGCTTTTAATAGCAGAGTATAAATGGAGGCAAAGTATAAACAGAGCCAGATCAGACTAATCAATAATCGAATCACGTGTCCAAAGCCTGGACATAAACCACGACTTTATTCTGGGAAACAGCAGACAGGAGCATTTCAGTGCTTAGACAAAAGGCTCCATCACTTAAGTGTTCATACTACAAAACCTCCCAGTTTCTCCTCCATAGTGGCAGCTGCTTTGCAAGCTGAGGAGCTCTTAAAAAGGCACCGGTACCAATACTCTAAAAATGGAGTGTCAAAAGCCCAGAAGATGATACATATCCCTCACTCATCTCTGGTTTCCTAACAATACTACCAACAGTGCTTCTCATTCTAAAGCAGCTCCCAGCATGTGTGTCCTCACCAGCAGCTTTCCCAAGCAGTCTGACAGGTAACTTGCTTTATCATCTGCCCAGATTTCTGGTTCGAGTGCACGTGTCTTCGCACCAAAAAGTTCTGTTAGGTCAGTGTGTGAATTAAGACAACAAATAAATTGCTAGGGAACTTTTAAAATTATTTATTCCACAATGAACTCTTCAGCTTGGCTCTGAAGGAAGTTGTACAGTACACTACTACCACCCCTCCCAATACTGCTGTTGTTGAAACGCGCAGGAAGGGAGAAAACAGCAGGCATTGGTCTACACTGCACAAGATGTTCCCAAGCTAGTGAACTCCCAGGCCATGTCACAGCTCCTGTAATACACCTTACCAGCTCAAAACCCAGAGTGGTACGGCTGTTTCTCTTCACGCTTGGTAGGCTTAGCAAGCCAGCGAACTGCTGGAAAGCAGTTAGGCACCTCTCCCAAGATCACTGAGTGTCTCTCAGTTGGCACTGCTTCTCTCAGCATTGTTTCTGTGATTACTCTGTGCTGTGTCAGTGTGGTTCCTCTGAGCTCAGTCAGTAGAGGGACTCAAATTGACAATTTAAAAGAAAGAAAACGATATTTGGTCAAGCAAAAACTGTGAAGAGCGTGATGCGGTTAGACACTGAAACCACCATCGGGAGCATACCTTCCTCATTCTTTCCGCTGGGTGCCTGAGGGTCTACAGCCATCCCCAGCTTACTTAGCCACCTGTGTTTGAAACAGAGGAAATACAGAGTTAGGGATGCTTGCATGC
This sequence comes from Buceros rhinoceros silvestris, assembly GCF_000710305.1. Lineage (NCBI taxonomy): Eukaryota > Metazoa > Chordata > Aves > Bucerotiformes > Bucerotidae > Buceros > Buceros rhinoceros. Next base: position 21,026 of record NW_010404061.1, on the reverse strand, counting down.
TGTTCAGACAGAGTTTTATCCCTTTCAAATGCGTTCTACATCACAACATCCATTTTCATTAAGCTGAAGACTAAATGTCAAAGTTTCTTTCTATTTCTTAGATCACCTTCTGGGAAGGCACCAGATATCTGAATACTAACTATCATTTCCTGTTGTAAGTAGGACTAATTGCCTGGGACATCTTCTTTCCCTGTCCTGAAAAAAGCACTACTGATGACCAACGAGTTCCGTTCATGGAATCTAAAGGAAAAGTATGTGTACTGTTACACAGAGTCAGCGGCTTAGTCCTGCTCTTGAAGTGTTGTCTTTCACCTGAGATGAAGCAAAAGGCAAAGGAGCAATAGGAGATGATGTCAGCTGCACTGGCCAAAGCTATTGCAGCACAGTCTAAGAATCTAAGCCGTTTAAAAACAGCCTTTCTGACCATTACATACTGCTTTCTTCAAGTTCCTTTGTACTTTTTTGTCAGTAAGTCTCACTTCCTGTCTTGCTTTAAGCTACTAAGAGGGTTGGTTTTTTTTTTTTTCATTTCTCTTCCTAGGTGGCTACATTTTTCTAGGGCTAAAAACAATCCCTAGATACACTTTTTTATATTGTGTTTTCCTATAGGTCATTCAGATCTATCCAGGTTTTAAGAAACTAACTAAAAGAGCCCAAGCCTTTCAGATCAAAACTCGAGGCCTAAATAAGCAATGGATGAAGGGCAGGAATTAAGATTTATAACTCTGAAAAAACATAGTGTCTGATCTTGATCCCACTGAAGCAGTGAGAAATTTGCTAGTAAGTTCATTGTCAAAGTAACTGGATTTTGAGACTGCAGTATGAACAATAGAGCCACATAACAATTCATGAAAACAGTGTAATTTCTGTAAGAGTGGATTATTGACTTTATTCTAACAGCTAATCATAACAGAATGATTTTTTAAATAAAAAAAAAACTTAACAAAAGAAAAGCATTGCTAAAAAATCCAGGACTTGATTAACCACAGTGATCAGACAGATCGCCAGTAACCGTGTGCAACTGGTCAGGTAAATGCACGCAGCTAGTCAGCACGTGTTTACTTTTCAGGTGGGCATGACAACACAAATCCCTGCTAAATTAATGAAGCAAATGACTGAGTTAGTAAATCCACTGTTGATTTAATAGATATACATGCATGAAGAGTGACAAAAGGTTGTGACCCGTTGAGCATTTATGCACACCAGTAATTTGACACGCGTGAATGCCCCAGTGAGTTCGGTGGAACAACTCACATGCATATGTATTTGCAGGACTAGAGCCAAGAGAACAGATGTCTTTTAGTCTGTTTTGACATATATATGAGTATGTGTGTACTTTATGTATTAAAGGCATGTATTTTATACTTTGCCAAGGAAAACATCATCGGTTACAACAGTGAGGAATTAGTACTATACTGCGTGAAGTATAACACAGGCTGCTCTAGTGCTAGCCCACCTAGCTTTAACCCAAAATGAAATTCACCCGAGAAGTGGAGTTTGAAGAAAATAGTTCTGGGGGCATAAGAGCTGGGACACCTGCATATATTTCAATCACTCACTCACATGAGACTAAACATTTCAAAAAGTGTCATTAAACCACTGAGAATTTCCAGCTAGGGTCCAAACTGGTTGTTAACACTCTCTAATGTCTTCCATTAGCTCTAATTTTCATTTTCCTTCTCCCTACATCCTTCCCTATCCACCAGAGTTCCTCTCTCTACAGAAATATTCCTGTCCAGCAGTGCCTCATGCTCAGTCATCCTCAGCCCATCTACCTGAAGAACTTCTCGCTCTTTTCAGGAGCTCTGGTAGGTAATGCAGTGATACGGAAACAGATGCGTATCTCCTCGCTGGTACATTCTGTGCTGCTCTAAGTTGCAAAGGGCAACACATCCTTTCCATCTATATTTACTTGTATGCATCTACAGAGTACAGCCTTATGAATATATTAACTATGTACATAAGCTACTAGTAGTATTTTACATTTCTGTTCCTTATCTATAGCCCTTTCAGGGGTCACACACAACCTCTGACCTTTTTTGTTGTGGCAAATGTAGGTGAGGTCTCCTGTTTACAGAAGGAAAGAACAGTCAATGCCCGATGAAGAATCTCACAAGGATCGCTAGCAAAGGCATGATTAAAACCCTGACCTGGCTATCATAGGAGCTCTCTTTCCTTTTAGATTGTACTGCTTTGCATCCAGTACTTGCCCATTTAATGCAATAGCATTGTGAACCGACTGCAATCTGAAGAAAAATTACAAAGAAAGTATGGGATGTATCTAAATCAGCCAAAACTGGATCAATAGTAAATAGTATTTATTTCTGATAGTTCAGTGGTTTCTGAAATGGCAGTGTACGTATCCATTTTTACTTCTTGCATCAAAAACTACATAAATGAACTGTTGTTCTTTTGGAAATTTGTGGAAGTAAAATTTCTAATTTGTCATGAGGATTCTTTGACTGCAACACAGTTTGACACCAAAGTAAATGATTACTTACATTAAAGAAACAGCCCTTTCTATCCTTTTAACCCTCCTTGTTAATTGATGTGCTACTCTGAAAGCAGTCACTATTGTATTCTAGTCCTAGATTATTTCTGGACAAAACCATATTTAGCATTTCCCTCTCTTTCATTTCTTCCCTCACTTCTTCCAAGGTGATGAACTAGATATCAAATCTTTGCACCTTTCTAAATAAAAGGGATTTACACCATCAAATACTGGGAAGATTAGTATCAAAATCAGGGTAATAATATGATTCTGATTTCAGCTGTCATTAGTGAGCAAATAGCAGTATTTTTTTTCTATGCAATGACCAGAAAACAAAACATATTCAGTAATGCCCCAAATAGCTTTGTCAACAACCACTTGACAGTGAGAGAATGAAATTTCAAGGGGTGTTGTCAGGCATGAGATGGATGAAACATGGCCAGTTTCTCCTACTTACGTGTTCATTTCCAGAACATTTTCTGCTGCAAAATAAAATGTCTTGATCTGTGGGTGGCTGATCTTAATAGCACTTTAAGAAAAGAAAAACAGAAGAGATATAAAAAAACTAGTTTACATAAGAAACAGCTGAACGAATTATTTTGAAATATTTATTCATTCCACTATATTAATCCAGGCCAGTTTATCCATCCATATAACTCTTTCCTTAAAACTCTAGTCTATTTTAAGCTCATTTCTTGGGCCACACATACCACTTAGGTATAAACTACAGGAACTAAAAAGGAAGGAATGAAGAATAAAACAAAGACCTTCATTATGCCATTACATAATGCAGTTGTGTGCCCACATCTTGAATACTGTGTGCGGCTTTGCTTTCCCCAGCTCAGAAAAGCATAGTAAACTTGGAAAAGTTTCAGAGAAAGCACCAGGGGCAACCCAAGTTTTGGAACAGCTTTCATGAGTGATTAATCAGGCTAAGACTCAACAGCATGGAAAACTGATGGTTGAGGGAAGGGAAGTATGATACCATAAAATTGGAAGTCGCACGCAGCAGGTGAGTAGGGACTGACTCTTCACTGTCTTTCCCAGGACAAGTTTTAGGAGGCACCAAAGAGGCAACTAGGTGGCAGGTTTGAGACAAACAAAATGGAGGTAGTACCCTCACTACCTTCAGCAGTTAACTTTTGGGTCTCTGCTCCAGACTACTCTTTAGTTGAATATCCACCAGTATGACTTTTCGGAGTATTTTCTTTTCCTAAACGATAGTCTTTGAACTTGAGACTGTGTGGCTCCCCTCTTTTGTTTCTTGTTTGGTGACTCTGTCCTGTGGAAGCACACACTGTTTGATGGGGTCCCAGCAGCCTCAGTTGCTCCTCTCAGTTCTCAGTTCTCCTAACTTACCCCATCCCAAATAAGTGATAAGCACGTGTTTTCCTCCCACTCACTGACAGCCAACAGCTGCAGAAGTAAAGTATTTTCTCATGGTCCTATACTGTGTGACTCAATGTTTCCTCTGAGAAAACAAAATGGATCTCCCCATATTCAAGATAGCTGCTCTCTTTCTTTGGAGGAGTCAAGCCCACAGTCTCAAGAACACTTACAGCTAATGTCAGGATGAAACCTGAACAAAAGAATGAAGGCTTTCTCTTGAGAGACAGAATAAAACCCATGCTGAGCCTTTTAACTCTGAACAGCAGCAACACCCCCCCAAAACCTTTAAAGTGTACTCAGAAGCACCTGGAAGTCAGTGCTGCATTTGGAGTTTGAAGAGAATATCCATACCCTGCTAAACAAAATTATTGTCCCCTGCACAATCAGAGACTTCGCGTACAGCCCAAGCTCAGTTGCACCACAGCAACCTAAATAATAGTCTCGACTTTGAGGAAAGCAGCATTACTTGCACCACAGCTGACCTCTCCATCTAAGAGAAGGTATCTAAGATAGACTGCGTTTACTCATAATCAGTGAACAAAGTAAAAAAAAAAAAAAAATTTGGCATACTGATCTATTTTTTATTTCCAGATTTAGCTGAGCACATCTGGCAGAGAATTTTCAAAAATGTTTTTGCAATATAGTTTTCTTTCAGTAGGTCAATTAATATCTCATTATTTATATAACACAGAATAGCTCCCCATAGCATCGTCAGGCACTACTGAGATTCTGTTCCTTGTAAAAATCATGCAAAACTGGGGCGAGAGATAAACTTACTGCTTTTTTTTGCATTCGGTTGCTCGGTCCACACTGAAGTCTGGAAGTCTGATAAATCCTTCTGCTTTTTCAGCCTGCAATAAAAAAAAAAAAGAAAGAAAAAAAATCACTACATCAACCAGCTAGTAAACTGCCAGATTTCAATGCTCAAAGACATTCCACATGCAAGTGCTTGTTTTTGGCAGCTTTTTATAGTGTGAAAATATATGCTTATCACCATGGGGACAGATTAACAACCAATGTTTTGTCTGATATTTGGGAACAAGAAATATTCCTATACCACCTACTATTTGTGTAAGTCCTGGATGCCAGAAAGTCACCACTCCTCTTCATACAAGTGGCAGAGTGTGAGCATAGGATTTGTTGTACACTTCTAAATATCAAAGTGCCTGAAAAAGGATGGATTCTCAACTCCTACAACGGTGCTGAGACAGATTCCCTCTAATCATCTCAAAGCATTTGTATAAGTGCACCCTTACCAAAGATTCAGGATTAAGTCATACGTATAGTCCAGAGACTGAAATTGTCAAGGGCAAAATTTAGGTCTGGAACAAACCAGGAGCAGGAAGATGGAGGAACCCAATCCCTTTGCAGCCATCACACAACTTCTGTCTACAAAGACACCAGACACTCTT
>NW_010404061.1:0-15663 GCF_000710305.1 Buceros rhinoceros silvestris | reverse complement strand
TTTCTGCATAGACCATGGAAAATGAAACTACTAAACCTCAGCTCTAGAAACAGAAGCCTCTCAAAAGAGTTGGATCACATAAAAGAGGATGAATAAGGGTTATATCATCTCTTCAGGTCCGGATGTTACATACAATCTCAAAGGAACATTTCTTCCATTATAAAGCACACTTGCGCGTTACACATATGTGTAACAGCAATGTATATAATGATGTGTGCATATTTGAAAAATACGTGTCTATAGTGACAGGAATTGAAAACTGACCCAAAATGATCCAGGAGAGCGACTGGAGGACTGTCCCTTGGGTAATTGTAACACGGACCATTCTGTAGGGTCACCATGTACTCCTGTACATTAGCAAGGCAGAGGTGCTACTGGCTGCTCCCATGCCAGGAGATGAAACGCTGCAAGGTATGGTCCCATGCAGCCGAGCTCTGTTGTTAAACAACTATGAACCAGCCTCAGATAGCTTTGGCCACGCAGCTATGACACCCCGAGAAGTTTGCAGGCACGGTTCAGGAGGTAGCAAAAGTACACTGTTTAGATGCAGTCACCCCTTTCTGGACAGGAGAGGATTTGCTAATCATTGACATCTCTGTTCCAGGACAGCTGGACTCTGCATCAGAAAGTGGCTTCAGCAAAACTGAAGTTACCAATTAGCCTCAAATCCCTGGTTTTGCTGCCTGCAACTGAAACATCTTCCTTCTTCCATCTACCTACATTTACCTGGTCAGCCACTTGCAGAAGTTCGGTGGATATGTCAATCTGCTTGAAGGCCAGGAGGCTTTACAAAGGGATCTGGTCTGGCTGGATCTATGGGTCAAAGCCAATGGTAGGTGGTTTAACAAGGCCAAGTGCTGGGTCCTGCACTTGGGTCGCAACAATCCCATGCAACGCTACAGGCTTGGGAATAAGTGGCTGGAAAGCTGCCCAATGGAAAAGGCCCTGGGGGGGTTGGGTGACAGCCAGATGAGTATGAGCTAGCAGTGTGCCCAGGTGGCCAAGAAGGCCAATGGCATCCTGGCTTGTATCAGAAGCAGTGCAGCCAGCAGGACCAGGAGAGTGATCATCCCCCTGTACTCAACACTGGTGAGGCCGCACCTTAAGTACTGTGTCCAGTTTTGGGTCCCTTACTACAAGAAGGACACTGAGGTGCTGGAGTGTGTCCAAAGAAGGGCAACAAAGCCTGTGAAGGGTCTAGAGAACAAGAGTTATGAGGAGCAGCTGACGGAACTGGGGTTGTTTAGTCCGAAGAAAAGGAGGCTGAGGGGTGATCTCATCGCTCTCTGCATCTGCCTGAAAGGAGGTTGTAGCAAGGTGAGGTCAGTCTGTTCTGCACGTAACAAGTAATAGGACAAGAGCAAATGGCCTTGAGTTGCGCCAGGGGAGATTTAGGTTGGATATTAGGAAAAAATTATTTACAGAAAGGCTTGTAAAGCACTAGAGCAGGCTGCCCAGGGTCGTGGTGGAGTCCCCATCCCTGGAAGTATTTAAAAGACATGTAGATGAGGTGCTTCAGGACATGGTTGAGGGATGACCTGACAGCGCAGGGTGAGGGGTTGGACTGATGGTCTTAAAGGTCTCTTCCAACCAAAACAATTCTGTGATTCTCTAATAAGACTAGGACTCCTCATAAGAGGAGCAATAATGTAGATAAAAGTCTGTAGCACATAATGTCAGGAAAAACTACATTCCAAAATTCAGCAAGTGTTCATTCCTGAATCACTTTTTTGCTACTTGCATCCCTTATCCCTGGGCACATTAAAATTCTGAAAACATACACTGAGTTAAAGCAGGTAAAATACACACAACAATTACAAAGACAGAGGATAAATGAACATGAGTGACAGAATCTGAAGTCGCATTATGCATGAATATGAAGAGACTATAAAGAGATGTTCATCGAGATGAGCCTTTGAGCTTTAATGCTTGGATGTATGGATTTCTGAGAATGGAAATACGGATACAGAATGGATATTTTTCAGTAGGTGGCTTCCCCACACCTGTGCATATCTGTTCTTTGGTGTACAATAAGTCGTGGCATAACCATCATTCCTGCAGTTTACATGTATTAAATATTCATACGAGATGTTTATATTTTGCATCTTCACTAGTAAATGGTTTTACCTGCTACAGGACAGGGAATTAAAAAAAGCAGCAGGGGAAGGCATTTGTTTGTTATTTTCTTTCAGAACATAAGAAAAAAATGTTGTTTATCATCATCTGGGCAAAAAAACCTTGAATTTTGCAACATGGTTTCATTTGTACCAAAATGCTCATTTGCTATTTTGAGTGTTTAACTTTCTCAGATAATATTTGTATGTTATATTTGTATTATATTAGAGCCTGGCTTAGGGAGCTTTTGTTTCCATTCCACAGGTGGGAATTTAGTGAGACTAAACTTAGAAAGATAAAAAAAATTTAACTAAAGAAAAAAAAGTTACAAGACTTTTTTTAAAAGTCTTTCTTTTTTTTCAAATGTATATTTCAATCAATTAGACCTTAAGCTAGTATTTCCATCCCAGGTCCATAGTATACCAAGTACGTAGGGATGAGCGGATGGGTAAGGGTGAGTAAAGGAGGAGCTCCATTCATGTGCTGCCCTGAGCTAGAGAATGTACCGTCCTACATTTCTGCACTGAAAAGAGTGGTCCCTTACTAGACCAACCGCAGCAAGAACACTGAAAATCCTGGTTGGTTCCCAAGACCAGTTTAAGAACAGCAGAGACCAACCTCAAAAAAAGCAGTTCATGAGGTACCAAATCAATTATTGCACACATTACCGATGAGAAACATACAATGGCAAGGACATAGTTAAGAACAGCAGAGACCAACCTCAAAAAAAGTGGTTCATGAGGTACCAAATCAATTATTACACACATTACCAATGAGAAACATACAATGGCAAGGACATATGTTTCTCTGCAATATGAATCGATATACTCAGTTTAAAAAAAAAAAGAGACCAGAAGAGCCCATGTGAAGGAATACACCTAGGTGCTTTCTCACCCACACGCCAGTAAATCCATAGCTTAACTTGTAAGCCATCAGGTGAGTGAGCGGGTCTGGGATAGGTTGGCCTTACACTTTGCAAATGCAAAACCAGAGCTCAGCTAGTTTTATCTGTTGATGTAGTAGCCTTCAGTCTAGCCTGTGCCCTATAAATTGCTTCGGTGCTACACGAGTACCCATGAGGCAATTGAGCCCATGTGATGCCATTAGATAAGTTACTGTCTCTACCACCAATGTGTACAGATATTTGAGCATTTGGATTTTGGTTTGGACTAGTGAATGATCAGGAAAGCCAATGTGGGGACACTCATCTGGGGTGCTCCCACCCATGTGGAGATGGAACTTGGATTTGAACAACTGACACAGCCAATAAGCATCTAAATTAAAGGAATACCCTCTAAATTACTAAGGAAAATAGGTCTGCAGGCTTTAGTTTAAGTAATTTACATTTACCAGTTTTCCAGCAGAGAAATCTCTAGACTTCTTATGCTGTATTTGGCATGTTTCAGTCAGTAAGAGATCAATGCGTTCAATGCATTCACGTTTTATATTAATTCTGTCAGTAATTTAACGTGTGTTCATTTATATGAAAAGTTTGATGTTTCATTTTATGTATGAGTGAAAGGAAGGAGGATAATGGTGGGAATTTTTTTTTAATGCATTATTGGTACACATCTCAGATATGCCATCTATATAAAAGAAAACAAGGGGCTGATGGGTATGCAGTTGCATAATTATCAGAAAAAAAGAAGGAAAAAAGGAAACCAAATCATAACAGTAAAACCTTGAGAGTGTTATTACAGTCAGCAAATAGAATTCCAAATAAACACTAGGAATAGAACATCTGGAAGTAATTTTTTTTTGTCATTCCTGGAATAAAAAATGACAATTTAAAACATTAAGAGTTTATGGAAGTTCTAAATGTTTTGTTTTCCCTGAAATGTTATCGTCAATGTGACTTTAAGCATGCTGTTATTTAACTCACACATTTCACTCAAACTTCCTTCAGATTTTATTGCAATACTGTAAAATAGCCCTAAAAAATTCAGATTGAAAGAACCTTGACCTGTTTCCTATTTAATCAGTACATTTAAAAGAAGCAGCTTTTGTGGGTTTTATGCAAGTTAGCCTGACATATAAATCTACACTTTTTGTTATGCCTGATTGCAGGAAAATAATTTCAATCACAACAGTCTCTGCAAATGCTTAGGGCAAAAAGAATGTAACCACTTTTTCATAGAAAAAGCATTTCGCTCGAAAAAAAAAGAAATCAAACATGTTTATGAAATGCAATGCATTAATCAAAAGAGGTTAATGTCCTTTTTATCTTGCATCAATAGATTGTCTAAATGTTGTGGCTTTGAAAGATTTAGTAAATCATTTAGTAGATCTTTTTCAATATTTAAAGTGAACGTCATGGTGCAGAAAGATTTTCAAAAATAGCATGGTAAAGTGAAAAATTCTAGTTATTGTGGAACAGCTCCAATCTGCAATTACTCTTCATGGCTTCATCACAGTGTTTCAGCGCTGCCCCCAGAAGCAGAAGACTGTGAATGCTGAAGGAGCATTTCAGTCCTCAAGCCTTTTTTAGTCTTTTTTTGTCTCTGCCAAGTACATCTATAGAACTGTAAATAATTTGTGTAAAATATTGGACCAGAGGTCCCCAAAGCCCTCAGCGCAATCAGCCGACATCAATGACTTTTTATCATTTAGGTAAGCAGCTTCTATAACTCAAAGGTGAAAGGTTTCTGTTTTAAAAGACTGCAATCATACAACTACTGGCAAAGCTGCTGGAGTGAGGACAAATTTAAATGCAGTGAACGGGGTAAAAAAACCCAAAGATAAATAGTGACAGTAGATCACAGCCTGCAACCCTTTGATTTTATATGTGGGGTTTTTTTCAGCTGAATCCCCATGACAACCATCGTTGACACATCCTGCAAAAGTGTATTTCAAATGTACTTGGAAAACCAGCTGAGCTATCCCAAAGGCCCACAAGACAGAGGCATTTAGTCCTCTGTCCCTTTCCAGCCAAAACTCCCCAACACAGTTGCAACAAGTGCCACGAGCCAGGAACCTGGGATTACACGACAACCTTGCCCCTCCACCCCTCTGCCTATGCAGGTGTACTGATACTCTCCAGGGTGTCAATATGAGAAATAAAACTGCTAAAGGGGCATGCAGGATCACACACCGTCCTCTTTAAACACGTGTCTTCAAGGCAGCTGCCTACAGAGAGCAGTTCTCAAAAGAGGGAACCAAACACTAGCAAAGGGCAGTTGTCCAAGGCGCCTGCTGTTCCTAAACACACCCAGAAAGTCTGACTGTTCAGATCCAAAATGTGTTTCCATTTCAAAACCAATCCTTCTGCATTTCTTCCCAGTCCAAACAGCTTCCCCTCCCCAGACTCAGGGCATGTCCATGCTGCAAACAAAAGTTTACCTGCCTCATGTGGTATTCATGTTTCATAGAAAGAACAAATGTATGTGGAAAGAGGTTCCAGGGCAGTCTACCCAAGCCTGCTGAGACCACTGGGACCCTAACTTGACCACTCCCAGTACCTCGGCTAGCCAGTTGAAAACTGATTTGGGTTTCAAGGAGAAGCTTGACCCTAGGGGTGTCTGAACTGCTGTTGCTGACCCTTCTCAGCATTTTATTGTTTTTCCACTTTCGAGTTGAGACTTTCACAATGTATTTTATGTTAAATTGGAGGAACTAGCATCTATCTGCATATGTCACCACAAGTGTCCTGTATCGCGTCCCCCAGTCTGCTTCATGTGAAAGGCCCAGAACCAGAGTGGCTTGAAGGTAAATTAAATCAGAGTGACAGGAACATCCAGATCTTTGGAAGCACCTGAAGACATACTTTACCAAGCACATGATGTCAGCTGAGGTTACCTACCTAAATCTGGGAGCATGAACATCCCTGTACAAATTCCGCCCGCTCTGTATTTCTCCATTAGGAGAAAAAGGTTAGGTCCAACACCCTGTTGCTATGCTACAGTTGCCAACGTCTGCTTGACAGCAGTTTCCACACAGCCATTAACAAAACACACTCATTTCTCACAAGAACAAAACTAGTCAGGCAGAGCTACAGGCAGCCTCAGCCCCCAATCTTCCACCACCACCTTTCGCTTCAGCCCCTGTAAGAGGGCCAGCATGGGATGCCTCAGGCATATGAGGAGGAGGACCACTCTTCTTTCAACACAACCATGAACTTAAAATTGCCATCCTGGACACCCATGGAACTGAGGATTAACTCCACCGAAGGCAGTGGAAGTGCAAGCAGTATTAAAGCCAGGCCAGATAATAAAAACAAATATCAAGCAAGCAAGTGAATATGTCACCACTATCTCAGCTTCATCTTTCTAGTGGCAAAAATAACTGGGAAAATACTACAGGTCTAATTGATCTCAGATATGACCCTGAACACGGCTCTGGTCTCATAAATCTAGGTAAGCAGATCTTAGCAAAGGACACCTCCTCTCCTTCCCACACCCTGTAGTTACTGCCACACAGCAAATGTTGCCTCTCTCTACAGTTACGCAGAGGCTGCACTTGAAGTTGCCCAAAGAAATCTCAATTTTTGTTTTTAATGTAAAATAGTGTGCAAGAGTCAGCAGAAGTTGAAAGCAAAGAGGTGCAACCAGCTAGTGTGTTTACAAGAAGAACTGTAATATGTGAGAAGTCAGGGCTGTCATAAGCCGATGGTATTTTGAAGCTGTGTGAGCTCTTTAGAGTGTATGAAATAAATTGGAATGATGCTGCCACCTGTTCTTCAGCCTCATTCATTTTGGAGCAGTCAGTGACAGCCAGAAAGCACACGCAGGCTAAAATGTTGAGTTCACCCAGGTGATGAACGCTGTCTAGGAACACTGGGATCAGCATGACACTAGCTTCTCTGGATCCTGAGAGCAGAATTTAGCCAGACCACGAAAACTATAGGAAGTGGAGAACTTTGCACCTCTCCCCACCCTCCTTTTCTTCCCTGAATGCAAACTTTGCCTAGTCTTGCCTCGTCTTATTTCATCCCAGCTTGATTACTCCTCAGAATAATTCACTTCTGACACTTCCCTTGTCTAAAAGGCACATCAGCCAGCCAGCAACTGCTTGGCCAGAGGTACAACTGCAAGCAGTGATTTAGAACAGCTAATATTAATAAGGATTCGCAGGGTATTAATGCCACCGATTAGTATATCTGCCAGGCCACATCTTTCAAGCACAGATATTGTAAGCATTGGGAAAACAAAGCTTTTTATTTATCTTGGGTTTTTTCCCACTTCTCATATTTCTCTTCTTTCTCTTTTCTCTTTCTCTCATGCACAGATTTGACTTTGTCTTGAAAAGAAGCTAAATCAGACTACCACAATGCCACAAAAAACAACAGTCCAAGACCAGCAGAGTTATTTTCACCTTTCTCCCAAAAAGAATAGCTAATACCATCTTTAAATGCTAGTCAGCGCTTTTATTCTCTTAAACAACATTGTACCCACGACTAAAGGGGTAATGTGAAAAACCTCTTTACACGAGTAAAATTTTGTTTAGGGTTTTAGGGGTTTTTTTACAGTTTAAACCATTTTACTTGTACCTTGAAACAAGACAACTTTTAACGGTGATTACTGCAATAGAAACAAACAAGTGGAAACAATCCAGATTGCATTTAATTTCCTAAAATGATCTAAGAATTAATAAGGGTTTCTTTAATCTTTCTTTCTTTTCATGGGCCTGGGACACGATGATTTCCAGAACAGCCCATTTGCATTTAGGAAACTCGATGCCCATCCACACTGAAGCTGCTGAGTTTCAACAGGTGTTGTTGCTGGCGTTCCCTAATCCTCTGCATGCCCCAGTTCTGGGCTCTGTCAGTGCATCACTTGAATGTGATAGGAGCTTTCTTACAGGTAGCAGTGCAAGAGAGCAAAGTGAAGGGAATAATTATGTCTGAATCTTCCTAGGACAGGCAAGACACACTCTCTGTTGGATCAAGCCAAGCTGTAGCAAACTGCCTGGAGTAAAGGCGACTGTTCCCTAGTACTCACTGATTCTTTGCACTCAGACATAACCTTTCAATAAGAGCTACTCTGGATTTCTCACTATGTCTCACCCATCCTACTTTTTTCAGTTTTTAATTCCTAATTCTTCAGCTGATTACAGAAAGTCAGGGCCTGCTGTTCTTTGTCTCAGACCATTTCCCACTCGCACTGTAAGGGAAGTAAGCTGCTTGGGCTGGATCAGCTAGAGAAGAATCACTATCTATACCGCTTGTCCCAAGGAAAGATCATCCTCTGAACACAAAGCTAAATTCAAAACACTGTGTTTTCCTGCAGAATTGACTGTCAGCATTGACTCATCAGAGTAGATGAGAACCTTTAATTGCAATGCTCTGGATGAGACATCAGCAAGACCGGGAGTAAAAACATCATCAACTCACAGTGCTCTACCTGCAAATCTACCAGTGCAAACTGGAGAGGGTGGGAGGTTGTGGGGGGGAAGGAAGCAATCAAATAAACAGATTAATGATAAACAGATTAATGTCAGCATGGAAGAGGGTGGAGAGAAGGGCAGGAGAGAAACATCTTAAAATTAAACTGGTTAGAAGTGAAGAAGAATTCCTGATTTGAGTCTTGATAGAGAGTGTCTGCAAACTGCTCAACCCAGGAAAGCCTGTCCTGAATTCACATGCCACCAGCGCCTGCAAAGAGCACCTCTTTAAAGTGCAGACAGCAAGTTAACCTTTCACAAGTACTAACTGACCTAGAAAACAGCTTTCTGCATGTTTCACATTCACACAGACACTTCTCAGATTACAAGAAATGTCTGGGCTGAGAAATAAACCCAGTCGTTTGTATGTCTCCAGGGCGCATTTATATTGTGACCCCAGCTGCTCTTCTCTCAGTCCCAGCAGATGCTGTTTGTCTGGCACCCAAAGCTGGATGGACACTGTACTTACCAGCTGACTGCTGTACCAATACAGTGATGACTCCTTCAGCACACACCAGAACTTCTTCCATTTGTTGCCAATGAAAGCTCCCTTTTCCTTCTTTTTGTAGAGCCACCCTTGGCAATCGGCTTGCCCCAGCTCTTTACATGATATCCTCCGACGGCTCATTATAAAGAACCCTGTGACGTTAAAAATACAGTGTTCTGCTTGTTTAAAAGCACATTACCAGGAAAGATGTTGCTGCCAATTAAAGATATCAGCCATACTTAGCAATCTCAGCAAGTCGTCTAAGCATATCTTAAAATATACTTAGAAGTTGTTCAGTTTTATAATGGCTGTGACAGTAACACAGACACGTTTGAAAGGGCATTCTGATGTGCAGAAACGAAATAGTAAGCAACAGATAATGCAGACACTGATTAATGCTCAGATAACCGCACACATATTTTTTGTAAATTAAAAATATATCCTTTGAACCTTTTAAGAGAGGCATGCATATATTTCCCTTCACACAGCTGCACTGAAAATAATATATCAATTTAAATCAGCTAGAGAAAACTATTATGCCAAGTACATGAAAATCGCTTGTGTGTGTGTGTGTTTACATGCAGGCAGCTGATTCCACCTCACTGATTTCCAGCTTTGATTCTATTAACATACCACAAGGATTTAGTCCAAAGGAACAGCCCGTTGTCATTTTTCTCAGAATTGGTGCAAGAATCAGTGGAGTTAAAAAGCAATCTTCCACCAGCTGAGTAGCAGTATAAAATCCTCACCCTCCCAAGAATAAGACACCCTAAGAAAATAACAAAAGAGGAACCCAGAAGAGAAAAGAAAAAACAATCTCACATTACCTTGACTTTTCTTTTTTGTCTTCTGACGCAAGGGAACCTGTAAGAAACACAGGAAGGAAAGAAAAGAGGAAATTTCAGATTGTGTTGCAACATTTGTGTAGAAAGGGGAGGGGGAAGTTAGAGAAGGACGTGATGGTGATGCTGGTGGTATATGCAGGATGGAAACACATAACCCACTCACTGCTGAAGGGATGTTAGTAGCTGAAGCATAAAATGTGTTAATTAAAATTGATGTATAACTAGTTGAGCAAGAGCAAACGTAACTCTATTATACACGTGTCCATCTACCAGCGCTTCCTGTTTCACACCCACAGGCAGCGTCTACTTTGCTGCATGTTTGCTGAATTCTATTCTGTGTTCAGAAGTAAGAAAATAAAAGTTAGATCTCCAACATTTTAATGCTTCATTACACTCTGTGAGGGAGATTTACAAACATGAGGAGATTAAAAATACATGTCAGGTGTTTGATTGTCCTTTAGCTCATTCTAAGAAATCCCGAAAAGGAAAAAATTTCCACTCGTCTTTTTTTTTTATTATTTAGTGCAGAGAATGCACTTCCCTCTATACAAGAGTTTCATATTACTTTTTTTAGAAAAATTAAAAAAAAAAAAATCATGCAAACCCGGCAGATTATCCAAACCATAAAATATAAATATGCCAGAAGTTTGCCATGCCATATACGAGTTTTAGTCACTGCAAACGTAGCACAATTGAATTATATTTACTCATTTTTAGTCTTATAATTTGTCCCAGATAAACGCATAGAAAATGAAACCAAAACAGAAGACTCACAGACCAAAAAAGAGGTCATTAGAAATGTAAGGTCCTGTTGTGGGAGTAAATTCTCCCCAGACAGGCAGGTTGGTCGTGTGATTGTGGACAAAGCACTTGAATTCCCTTTGCCTCAACCTTTCCATCTCTAGCACAGGAGCACTTTCACCTTTTTCTTTTTTTCAGGAAGGTTTTGAAGCCTCCGGATGACAAATGCTGGATAAGGTAACACCTGATTTAATATGCTTGGCCACAATGTTGCTATGCAAAGCCGGTAGCTACCCAATCCACTGCAGAGCTAAGCTAAGAATATTCCTAATGCAGCCCCTCTGCCTAGTCAAACAGCTTTTCAGGAAAACAAAATCCCATTTCATATGTTCTTGAAGGATTTGATGGTTATTCTTACAGGTGAACTAAAGGTGAGTGAAGTTACACCATCTGGAAACAGCAACAGAAGAGACCACTGCCACTAGTGCTTAGAAGAGCTAGAACTTCCTCTAACCAGTGATCTTTGCAGAACTGCTCAATGCAGCCATGTACTTATCTGATGCCTATTTAAAAGACCTGAACAACACACATGTGGGAGGCTTTACCAGCAATGAATAATCCCATACTCCTGCTTAACCATCACGTATTCTTTTTACTTTTTTGCTTTTTAATGCTACCACTGCCTGCCTCTCTCTCTCTCAGACTATTCTCCATGACAACAGACAGAGAAAAGCAATGAGAAAACACATCACTTCTGTTAGAGGCTCCACTATTTCCCCATCCTATACGGGCTGCCCTTTGCGTCCTCATTCCAAATGAAGTAATGCCCTGTTTAGGACACGTAGAACTAATATAGTGCCTCAGTGAATCAATAGGTCACATGCTCACACTAATTACTTTCCTTTAGAGGTATCCAAAGTGGTATTAATCAGCTCTCTTTGCACAAAAACTATGTAGTGGGGTAATGTCACATCTTTGCCATGATACTACAGTGGGGTTATTTCACCTTTAACCAACATAAAGATGTACAAGAAGAGCAGCACAGGGACAGGATGTGGCTCTCTGTAAACAAGAGAGGAAAAAGCAGATCTTTCCACACTTAACCTTATTGATGATACAAAGCAAAATAACGTAGTCTACGGTTTATCTGTCAAGAAAGGATTAACATTCATATTATGTAAATCATCTGTTAGAGCCCACTTTATAGACAGACTGAGGAAAAAACTGATTAACTAGTAAGAGTTTGGGGTAGCAAAAAGAATCTACAAACGTGCATTTATTATTCAGTGGCAGTGATGGCATCCTGCTGCAAGTTGTCAGAAGTGATAAATCCCCGTATCTCCGTATTTTGTGGGAGGAGTTGGAAAATTAATGGAGGAAGGAAGGGCAGTTTCCCCAGTCAGCCCTGCATTTAGTTTGCCTGGATAAAATTAGCGATAAATCTGTAAAAAAGTCATTGCTGAGTAGATGTTGTGAATTAAGATAAATTTCTGGACTTCTTTCCCATTATTCCTGAAAGCTGAAGTGAATTTTCAACAAATTAATCCTAAATCTGGAATTCAGCAACTTTAAAATGTTTTTAGTGCTGTTCAGAAGCCTAGCATCATCTTATAAAAAAATAATCTGTTTTGCTCTGCACGAGAGAAATGTCTAATCCCAGACTGCAGCACTGAAATCCAGCATTGTTTGCAAAAGTGCCTTCCCAAATTTTCTTGAATTATGAATAAAAAAAAAGCAACCTCTTTCTCCAAAGCATCAGCATTTGGAGCCAGATAGATATTTTATAAAATAAACAACCAGTTTTCAGTAAAATCACTTTCATCTTTAACCAACAGAAAACCTATATTTAAAAGGATCTACCACAAAATTCATAAAATACCTCACCAACAGGATTTGGATTCTGTTTTCCACAAGAATACTGAAACAGGCTGCCCAGAGAGGTTGTAGAGTATTCTTCTCTGGAGACTTTCAAAATCTGCCTGGACAAGCTCCTGTGCAACCTGATCTAGGCGAAACTGCTTTGTCAGGGGGGTTGGACTAGGTGATCCCCAGAGGTCCTTTCCAACCCCTACCAGCCTGTGATTCTCTGACGCTGTGCAGCCTGCTCACTTCCTCCCATATATCCTCCACTTACAGCACAGCTCCTTCATGACAGCATGTCTCCTGCAGACAAGAGGGTCTTATCCCCCGGCCTCAGAGAGAGGTCCCTGGCATTTCCTGCAGCCTGAGACTTGGAGGGCTGCATCCAGCATCTGAAGCTTGGGCTGTGTGGAAGCCTCTGCCCTAGCAGGCACAGCTGTTCCCTCATCTGCTGGGGAAACTGTCCTATTACCACCATGCCTAAGACTTACAGCAGCACAATTTCAGCTGAGGCCCCCTTACTTCACTCCTCCTTCACACCCTATTGCACAAACTACTGGGTCTGTTGGCTGTGCTTTGAGCCTGACTCTTAGGTACGTCCGTCCTGAACAGTTAAAGATTGTTTGACCCTCCCTGATCAGAGAAAGTTTTGCCAAAGGCCCCAAGCACCCTGGGTCAAGGGCAGCTGATCACACTGAGTAGAATCTGCTAGAGCTTCCTCAGGCCCACACTCTTGTGGCTCCTCTTCCCTTGTCCTTGCCTAACAGCAATGATTTGCAAATACATATCATGGAGGCATGTTTCCAGCCTCCCTTGCAAGTGGGTGGCCTTAAGCAATCATCACTGGGAACCAAATTTGGGTGGGCAGCACCCCATTGGGGACCTGCCAGGAGCAGTTGAGATTCAACCAAGGGGATGCTTCTGCCTCGAGACTGAGGGACTTGGAGACTGTAAACTCCCCAGGAAAAAAAAAAAAAAAAATGGAGTGAAATAGGTGTATGAGGCTGTTCCAGGGCCAGGAGCAGTTGAGATTCAACCAAGGGGATTCTTCTGCCTCGAGACTGAGGGACTTGGAGACTGTAAACCCCCCAGGAAAAAAAAAAAAAAAATGGAGTGAAATAGGTGTATGAGGCTGTTCCAGGAGAAAGAAAAAAAAAATATTCTACAAACAAAACCGGGGGCATTGGGCTAATATTGAAGACCAGACTTCATGTCTCGTGAAGTTTGACTCACAACACATGAGTCTGAGAAGGCCTCAAAGGCAGTTATGAACAATAGTTCTTCTTTTACAGAGCTGTATTTTTCTTAAGCTTCTCAAAGGTTAGACAGATGTGTGGCTAAGAAAATCCTTTGCTAAGCTCATGTCTCTTAAGTTAATGCTTTGTCATCTGTTGAGTGTTAGGCCCATATGATAGACTCCATTTCATCCTTAAAGCAGAACTGGGGCAGCCTGTGGCAACCTCACTACTTGGACTGGCCCATAAGCAACATCCAGTTGCGATACTGATGTTGTCCAGAGTCTTCTGTGATTACACGAACACGACCCTAACACACAACCTTTTCAACTGATCAGTTACTCTGGTGTAATTTCAATTATACTTACAAGAGCGTTGCCATCAGCTTCCATGAATGGTTTCAAAGCTTAGTGGGAAAGCTGAAAGAAGAGAAAGTTTTGTTTTCTTAAGTTCTGTATTTTCTTTGCACATAACACAAGTTTTGATAATAGAGTAAACAAACTGTGCTAATACACTTTGACCTGCCAACTTTACCCTTTCCACTCCACCCACCCCCTCAAAAAAAGACCTTTTCCAAAGATAATGCTATGGTACGTAACCTGATTTTACAGATTTAGAGGTCAACCAGTGATTAGGAACACTAAGTCAAAGCTATCTAAGTTCTATGAAAGAAACAGAATAAAATTCATGGATATTGTTGAGGGGTTGGTTTTGTTGGGTTGGTTTGGAATGTTGGGGACAAGGTTAGGAAATGCCTAGATAGCAAATAAGTAAAACTAGGGGCAGTTTGTTTATGAAAGAAATCTATAAGATTTTGATTTAAGTTTGCCTGAGCTATTCTCAGTGTGTTCTGGGAATTCTAATTAGATAATATGCCCACTTTCCAGAACGAGATGGGATTTCATACTGAACCACCCATTCTATAATGAGTTGCAGGTCTTTTTCTTTTGGAGACCAAAATCTGTGAGGTCCAACAGCAGATTTCATTTGGTGTACACAACGAAGAATCAACTCCCTACATGATTTTCCTTTGGCTGGGTGATGAAAGAATCTGTGCCATGTACGAGATTAAAGAAAACATACCAACTTCTTAGTGCCAGCAAAGTTCCTATAAAACTCACCCCTCTGCCTATGAAAGAATAATTCAGTGCGATGGGAGAGGATACAAGACTGTTGAAGTGAGCAAGAAAGAATTTCCAGAAATACAGCCATACTTCATAAGAATTTCTAACAAGAAATTTTGCCTGTTGCTAAAACCGGTATTTTAAGATATGTGCCAATCCTCATACATAATATTTGTTTTAGTTTGAAAATAAAGTCTTAAAACAGAAAATAAAAACCCACCTACTGGCTTCCAGCAATTTCAAACCAAAAATAGAAAGGCAAACAAATACATGTTTTTCTGGCTCCCAACTGTTTCTGTTCAACAATAGAAAGAAACACTTCCTATAAGTGGCTCAAATTAAAGTAATATCATGATGAGGAGAGATGTTATGGCAAGTAATTTCAAGGATGTTTAGAAATCATGGTTAGTATAAACAAGCAGAGGAAACACCTTTAGTTATACAAGCAAATTAGCATTGAGTCTCAAATACCGAGCCAGAAAGCAAGGGAATAGCAGACAGAATTATAATAATTATTGTGACATGTGGCCTTTTTCCTGTCATTTCTTCATTTCATGTGAAGGGGAGGGTGGCGTATAATTATACGGACTGCACAGATTTGAATCAGCCGTGGTAGCAGGGACAAGAGAAGTGTTAGTTAACTGGCAAGGAAATATTTCCGCCTGCATGCTTTGTGCCAATGGAGCTGAAATGGATTTCAGCAGAACCTTCTCAGTGACTTGAACTCAAACTTTTGTTTAGTTTCCAGACACGGGATAAGCAGTCTTTGAGCCAGCGTCCAATTTTCAAAAGCAGTGCTCTCTTCTGTCTCATTCTAGTTAAGAGTATAATTTATTATTCCTTGTGTAAAGAAAGGTGTATATATATATATATATATT
>NW_010404060.1:0-22172 GCF_000710305.1 Buceros rhinoceros silvestris | reverse complement strand
ATAATTGGTTGTGAGTTTTCTTGTACAGCCTGTGACTGATGACATGACACCTACCTTAAGGTGCCTCTCATCTGGCCATTTGCAAGTGAACAGATTCAGTTTTTGAGCAGCCAATGTCACCTTTCTTCATTAATTGGAGGAAGACTACTTCAACTGTCTTAGCATCAGCCTTGTTTAGTGGAATTGCCGTAACCTGACTTCTTTGTGACAGTAAAGGCATTAAGGCACATCTGAAAAGTTTATCTCATGGGCTAGACTTCTGAAATTAGATGCCTCTCTCATGTTTTTATGCTCCTTTATTAAACTTTGTGAACTTTCTTAATGTTTAAACAACTTGCATGATGATTTCTTTTTTTTTCAGACAGATCCAGTTAATCAGAGAAAACCATCAGGTTATGCATACTTATTTTGTCCTTTAAGTGGTTTTGAAAAAAACAGAATAATTGCCAAGGTATTCTAAAACTTGCTTGTCAATCTGGATGCTACTGTGTTTCTTTCTGACTGGTTGTCTAGGTAGTTTAAATCATTCTCTGCATCCAAGATCTGTGCTTTGGAGAACTTCACTAATTGCTCACAAAAAACCCCTAACCATCTACATAGACAGGGGGATCAAGTTCACCCTCAGAATATTTGCAGATGGCACCAAGCTGAGTGGTAATGTTGACACACCTGAGAGATGGGATGCCATCCAGAGGGACCTGGACAAACTGGAGAAGTGGGCCTGCATGATCCTCAAAAGGTTCCACAAGGCCAAGAGCAAGGTCCTGCACCTGAGTGAGGTCAACCCTCAGTATCAACACAGGCTGAGGGATGATGTGACTGAGAGCAGCCCTGAAGAGAAGGACTTGGGGGGTGCTGGTGGATTAAAGGCTGGACATGGGCTGACAATGTAGGCCAACAGCCCAGAAATCCAAGCATGTCCTGTACTGTATAAAAAGAAGAGTGCCCAGCAGGTCGAGTGAGGTCCTGATGATCTACTTCGCTCTGGTGAGACGTCACTCAGAGTACTGTGTCCATCTTCAGAGGAGAAAAAGAAGGACATGAACCTGTTGGAGCAGGTCCAGAGGAGGGCCACAAAAATCATCAGAGGGGCAGTGCACCTCCACTGTGAGGATAAGGTGAGAGAGAGTTGGGGTTGTTTAGTCTGGAGAAGTGAAGGTTCCAGGGAGACCTTATTGTCATCTTCCAGTGCTTAAAGGGAGCTTATAAGAAGGATACTTTTTAGCAAGGCCTGTTGTGACAGTACAAGGTTTAATGATTTTAAACTAAAGGTAGATTCAGATATAAGCAAAAAATTTTTTACAAGAAGGATGATGAAACACTGGCACAGGTTGCCCAGAGAGATGGTAGATACCCCATCACTGGAAACATTGAAGGTCAGGTTGGATGGGGCTCTGACCAACCTGATCTAGTTGAAGATGTCCCTGCTCGCTGTGGGGGATTTGAACTAGATGGCCTTTGAGGGTCCTTTCCAGTCCAAAGCACTCTATGATTCACGTGAACTTTCTCATTTAGCAGTGGCCTCAGTCACAATACCCATGTTCTTCTCACAGTTAATCAGACACAGACTTTCAGCAGGTATAATTTCTCAGGTGACCTGAAAAAAGTGCTTACATCAGTCATAAACTGCGCCATGCTTTGTTTTCCGTTAGCCAATCTTTCTTAGGCAGGAAGTGCTATTTATGTTGCTATTCCACTCACACGACTTCACCAAATTTCCATTATGCCAACAAAGTTGTATATGTGATCATAATCATAATGTAAGATGAAGCTGTTTATATTTCTTGCATTAACATATATTCAGAGAACACGTTCATTAATTTGATTCACTGCTCATTTTCTTCTCCCTTCTTTTGTTATGAGTAATCCTCTCACTTTTGGTTTGCTGACCTTCTGCCAGGTTGATTTAAAAGGTAATAATAATGCTACAACCTAATTTGAAGTTCTCTGTTAGCAAGTCAGTATAGAAATGCTGTCTGTCTTTATTCTTCATCATGAGGCAGATATCACTTGACAAGCTTGTGGAACTTCATACTGTTGTGTATGTAACCACTATCTGGAAATACCAACAACATAGATAGGCCTTAACCTCCAGGATATCCTTGTCCCTTCTGGAGCTTTGACCTTCAGCTAGGAAAATTGAAAATAATGCTATATACACCTTGAGTATCCAGCTCTAGCAGTATCTGTAGCACCTCTGGAAAAGAGAATTATGGAGTAGTGGCCTATGTGACAGGCCATTGCAGACTTTCAATATCAGCTTGAACTTGGTCTCCCTGTACCTGCTGCTCCTTACAGACTAGCAACCAGAGCAACTTGGCATCCCTGGAGTTCGCTGCTATTGTTTGTCAAAAGATCTGGCCATCCTAGAGAGTCTGGACGTGAGACAAAAAGTCTATATCCATGGCCTTAATGATTTGGGAAAGCATGCCAAGGACTTGCAGAAATGTATTCTGACAAAAGAAAACATGACAGCAAGAATTTCCTCTCACCGTCTTCCAGTAGCCTTAATGATTTGGGAAAGCATGCCAAGGACTTACAGAAATGTATTCTGACAAAAGAAAACACGACAGCAAGAATTTCCTCTCACCTTCTTCCAGTAGTCCAAACCATAATCGAGACATTTCTTAAAATTTTTATTAAATGTTTAACACTCCTAAGAAAGTTCATAAAAAGAGAAGGGCAAGTGCAAGACCACCTAAATGATGCTACTTAGCAAACGCCCAAATAAGCCAAACTTATGTCAGTGGTGTGAAGCATTTCAGCAGTTCTGATGTATTGAAAAGCGTTTTTTTCCCTCCTGACATTTATAGAGCATTACGCACAAAACCTCTGGATCCTGAAAGAGACCATCAGGGCTCAGTCCTCTCTATAGTCCATTCAAAATTTATCTGCAATCACATACAAGAATATTCTGGAGGTGTCCTCTCAAGTGAAGCAGCATATAAAAGGGAATGTTTATACTCATTATATGTAATCACAATACCAGTACTATTACAAATAGGTTGTGGAAATTAATTTTGACTTGTAGAGAAAATTTGGTACAGAGATTCATGTATTGTAACATGTTCTCTCTCAAAAATAAATATGCTTCATATTTTTATAATAATAAATGGCCGTTTGTACAGCGGGTAAAAACTGTATTCTAATCGGTTAGTGAAAACCAAAGTATAATGTGTTGTGCTTCATTCTTATAGTCTAACTAGATCATTCCCAGCAAGAAACTCTACAGTGAGTCATAGCTATAGATTATATAAAACCTTTTTTTTCTTCCATTAACATTGTTCTTTGCATATTAAAGATCACCAGTACTATGACAAATAGGTTGTGGAAATTAATTTTGACTTGTAGAGAAAATTTGCTACAGAGATTCATGTATTGTAACATGTTCTCTCTCAAAAATAAATATGCTTCATATTTTTACAATAACAATAAATGGCTGTTTGTACAGTGGGTAAAAACTGTATTCTAATTCTCTCAAAAATAAATATGCTTCATATTTTTACAATAACAATAAATGGCTGTTTGTACAGTGGGTAAAAACTGTATTCTAATTGGTTAGTGAAAACCAAAGTATAATGTGTTGTGCTTCATTCTTATAGTCTAACTAGATCATTCCCAGCAAGAAACTCTACAGTGAGTCATAGCTATAGATTATATAAAACCTTTTTTTTCTTCCATTAACATTGTTCTTTGCATATTAAAGATCTGAAAATCTTTCACCTGATGCTAGAAAAAGCTTGCCAAACAATCTCAAAAATCTTTTTAAAGATAGAACAAAAATAATGTACGATGCAATCTAATTTATATTCAGAGTTTATATTTTTCAGAGTAGAACAGTGCTTATTGAATCTAGCTGTTTTACTTATGTAACCACAGGAAGAATGGTCTCAACCCTGCACAGAACAAAAGAACTATTAAATTGAGAAATAGTGTGGACCTATGTGAAAAAGTGTGTTCCTATAATTTTGCTTTCCTCTTCTACTAAATATTCATTCATGCATCTCATCCTGATGAGAGAAAACAAAAGGGAAGCAATCTGAAACAAAATATGGAAAAATCTATGCTGCCACTTTTTGATTAAGGCATTTCCAAACACAGGTGAGCACTGTGTTATATATCTACCTTAAATTGTTTCTCTGTGGATCCTTGTTCAGGTGGAGTTTAATACTGTTTGCGTGCATAGAACAAGGAAAAGAAGATTATGCAGGAGATGGATAGTGCATAATCTTCTTTTCCTTGTTCTATGCACGCAAACAGTATTAAACTCCACCTGAACAAGGATCCACAGAGAAACAATTTAAGGTAGATATATAACACAGTGCTCACCTGTGTTTGGAAATGCCTTAATCAAAAAGTGGCAGCATAGATTTTTCCATATTTTGTGCTGTTACTGGCATCTTGATGAGTGTCGTTTTGATACGGCTGAACTAGCAGGGCATAACCTTCAAAATGGGGAGAAAAGCAGAACATCCTTTCTCTCCCCATTTGTTTTATAATTCTCATCAGCTCCTAACAATTCCAGTTTACCTTTCATCATTGTAAGACAAAAGTTAATTCTGTGTTTTCCTAGTTTCTGGAGGTGTCCTCTTCCCCCCCACCCCCCCCCCCCCCCAAATATGATTTTTTTCAGCACAACAATTGTATGAAACAATACTCCAAAGCAGTAAGAGAGTAAGTCTAAGAAATGAGAAAATGTTACTGTTTTCTTCTTGTTCTTCATCATGATGTTTCTGTTAACCTGATAATGTTAAATGCCAGCAGCAGGTGCTGTTTGCAGGACAGTTTGACTAATGCTTTACAATTTAGGCACGGCTTTTGAAAATGTTGCTGAATACTGCTTGCCTGTCTAAACTAATGAATGTTATGGTTATTTACCATCATCATCAATACAGTCAATGTTAAGAATTAATGAAGACAGTTTACAGGATTCCAATTACTTTTCTTCTGGAGAAAACCTCCAATCAAAATAGTCCTGAAAACACTGTGGCAAGCTTGTTATACAGCACCTCTCGCAGTGTTGCTCTCGCTGTTGTAACTGATGGGCAACATTTATTCCTAAAGACTTCTTAATATACTCAAAGGCCTGTAACTTATTTTGAAAGGCTCATGTTGGCTCCAAGCACTTGCTACTGGTAGTCATTGATAGTCATCGTGGCTTTCCTCGGTTTGTCCTTCATTGCAGCAGTCGACTAACACCATCGACAAATCAGAACTGAAATGTTACACAGCAACAAATGTACTCCTGGGAAGGTCTTTCAAAATTTTTTTTTTTTTTTTTTGGTAACTCCACAGTGATACAGAGACAGTCATGGCCATTGCTGCATACAGGGTATGTAGACAATGCAGGCCTGGTTTCAGTTCTGTGATCCAATTTATTGAGAGAGAGATGGTGAACAAAAATACCTCATCTTCAGGGAAGCATCACACTTGCTAGACTATAGGATGAATATCTTAGGGATGATATCCCACAGCTTACCCTGCTGAAGGTTTTATATTTTGGCTAAACCTGATTACGCTGGGGCATAAGATGGAGGAGACTTTCCAGAATGAATACTACTGAGTAGATTACTTGCCAAGTTTTGCGGAACTTTAAATCAAACTTATTAACTTTGTCTCCCGCACAATATTTCAATGCTTTAAGAGAGTTTCACTTAATATTTTGTTATTCTGTGGCTTGTACATTTTAAATTTAATTTTCATTCGGATCTGTATTTTTCATTGCAAAACCCTGTTATTGTTTATGAACTGAAATTGTAATTTTCCTCTCCTAATAAACCTGGTTGCAAAGATGGAAGCCTTAATCTCTTTGAAATAGAGGATTTTATGCTGTCAAGCACAATAGAACAATATAATATAGTTGTAATAATTTATTTAGATTAAATGGCACTAAAAATTTTCCAGAAATTACCGTACAAACTGCAAGGAAGCTGGCTTTTAAGCTGATGACCTGAACTTTTATGAACAGAATGGAGGTATACTGGTCTAAACCAAGGAGCTATAAAAGCAAGCTGACAGAGCGCAAAACCTTTTAGCATAAGAAATAAGAAAATCCAGACAGAAGAACGGGCCCTTATTCTCAGCGTAAGAGATTTGCTGGCGCATCCGGATACAGGTATCTGTCTGGCTCATGGTGGAGCCATAAACTGTCCTCTGCAGAACAGTGCAGGATCAGCTCTCTTGTGAAATCAGACAATAAGCAAGAAATAGATTTCTGTCTTTTATTCAGTAGGAAAGATTCAAACTGCTTTTCATACTTTGGGAGCACAAGAATTCCCATCTGTCACCTCTGACAGAGCTGCCTTAAACCATGTGACAAAAACATAATGAAGCTTTCCCAACCCGCTGCTGAAGATGCTCCACCTGCCATGGGATATTCCATTATCGCAAGAAGGATAGGGAAATATTTCCTTGCTTAGTCACTGGGGATCATTCTGTGGACGGAGGACACCATGAAAACGGTCACTTCTAGTCTATCTTATAAAATTTTTAATTACTACAGCTTTAATTTTTCTGCTTCACGTCAGACTGGCATTGTATCTATCTGGGAGGCAAGTCCTGAACTCTTCCAGCTCAGGCTCCACAAGCGAAGGAATACCTCACTGGGCAGTCCTGATGGGGCTGTGACATGAGCAGGTATTTCACTGCTCTGTTTCACAAAGATTGTTGAGTGCACATCTACTGGCACAAACTTAGACACTAGGGGAAATTCTAAATAGAACGTATTTGCACCCAGACTCAAAGATTAGGCAAAGACTGACCTGGGATTTTGAGGTTTATTTTTATATTACCCATAAAACATTATAAAATGAACCTGAAGTACTTCACATTTTTTCCTCTATTTAAAAAAGAAAACACCCACAAATTATAATTGTATGAAGACATACACTGTCTGTGCTGGAGTAACCAAAACAAGACAAAGCAACTGCTTTTAGCTGCAAAAATTCCAGCTCCTTGCCGTGTCTTACCCAGATCAAAAATATATACTGAGAAATTAACTCAGCAAAAAATAAATGAACTGTGCAAGTATCTTGGGCTTGCTCTGCAAACTTTTCTTCTTCTGTTTTTAAGCCTTTAAGATATCAGATGACTGCTACATAAGGGAAGACATGCAGTTTTGTGATTTGTTTATTTATCGTGTTTTAGCACCATTTGTTAGCACAGCTTTCAAGGTGAATCTCAACATAAAGTTTTCCAGGTACACTCTGATTGCTATGATAAAAGGTACTTTCTATTCAAAGAATATATGGTAGTTTTAGGACTTGTTTCAAATATTAACAAAGGAAAATCATGTTTGATTGCTCAGGCATGACTTTACATTCCTTTGGTGTACTTTATCTACTCTTTCTTCTCTCTCTCTCTCTCTTTTTTTTTTTTCCTAAATGATGACTGCATTCCAAACAGATTTAGGAAAGTGATCAAATCAATATATCATAATACAATTTTCTAAGACTGACTGATTCAAGTAGGCTGCTGACTAAGACTGCCAGAAAACAATGAATGTTCAAGATTACTCAGAATGTTAATGTGAATTTTGCCTTCTGTCCCCTTAGTGTTAATTAAAATTAGAACAGACTCGTTCATCCTCTTCATCATTACAGCTCAAACAGCTTCTGACTGACAGCTCAGCTAACTTAATTTTTCTTCATGTTATTTGCAAGTCTAAACAATCCTGATGGATAGATGGAACTGAGAATTCCTTCATTTCCAAGGATAACTTTTGTCTCCATTAATTCCTTAACTGGAGAACTTAGAGATTTGTGAAAAGTAAAGATTAATGTATATATCACCTAATAGAAGTAATAACAATTGAGGATAAAAAAAAAAAGTACGAGTTTTGATGTGGAAAAAGTATGGTAAATTGATAATACCATTAACTAGGTAGCATTAAGTGGTCTCTATTACATCACAACATAGTTAGAAGCTTACAAACATTATATTTTATAATGTATTTCCTTTCCAAAATCAGTAGAATCATGTAATGCACCTGTTATCACTTCTAGGATGGAATTCAGCCAATATGTAATATGCTGGAAGGATTTCATACAGCGTTCCATTCCCAATTAGTGACTAGATATACAGCTGAAAGGGAGGTTACCCATCAGGCCTTTCATTCTGAGGACTTTTCTAGACCTGTCCCAGTGCAGACTGTATTTTCTAGGACTTCACATGCTTCACATGCTCCCTCTCTCCTTTCCTCTCGTACCATCTCCCGAAATGCCAGGACAACTCTTAAAGTGAAGCCAGTCAATTGCCTGTTCTTTGTTACAGCTTTATCACAAAAACTAAGGCCTTAATACTTTTGGAAACATAGTAAAAGATGTACTTAGTACAAGCCATTCATCCTTTTTGTATTTGCCACTGGAAAGTAAAAAGTCATTTTCTGATTAAATGGGCTGGGAACAAAGCAGTGGTCACACTATGAATTAATAGATATTGAGGTATACATCTCCAAAAAAACTCATTTATATCACAAGAGTAACATGGCAAGATCTTCGTAGATCTTTCTCTTACTCCTTTGTGCTGTGGAATGATCAATCGATTAGGTATCTTTGTGCGGTCTCCTTATGTCTGGGATTCCCAACATAAACAAACACCTCCCTGCTTCAGTATCACATCAACATTTATTTGTTTTCTAAAAATAGAATCAAAAAAGGAAAAATAATTTTTAATGTAAATCCTTTTCACATTCTCTAGTAAAACAGTTCTTTCTGTAAAATAAAATAAAACATAAAGAGAGAAAAATGTTTTGGGTTTTCATTTGAGGTATTTATTCTTCTGTAGCTTTTGTATTTCTAAAGCCTCAGTACAAGTGATTCGCAGTTAAGCGAAATCTTTAAACCCCTAAGAAACAGTAAATCCAGCATTCAGAGAAGTTATGCCTGTATTCCTTCAATTAGCAGTGAGATACTTAACAGGGACATTGTCATTTGTAGAGCTTCCCCGCCACCTCATCTGTTTTCACAGCTACAGTGAACACGTTATAAACTGAAGAATGATCAAAACCCAAACAGCTGTCTGTTTGCAGAGTCTCCAGCCTCTGCATAAGCGCTGCCACTCTGCCAAGGCCGTGTCGAAATGCCAGTTATAACAAGGAGGACATGCATATTGTCTTATATTAGCTGCTACTAATTTTCCCAATTATTGTGGTTAGAACTATTGGTTCTTCCATCAAAACCAACAAATTGGACAGGATAAAATATTAGAAAAATCTCTGTCTAATTATAAACACCCTCTAAACAACACCTCCAACAGGAGTAATCATGCCCTTATCATCGTGGCTACATATTCAAAACACCAGCTGAGGGAAAAACTTGTCTTTCCCTTACAATTATCACCTTATTGTCTACTTGCTCACACCAATTCCAAGCTCTGAAAAGTCTGGCATGATTTTTTTGTCTCTCAGCATTCAAAACTTGAGTTTGAACTCAGCAGTTTCTGTATGTACAAATCCCTCACAGAAATTTTCAAGAATAAAAACAGCTAGGGCCCAAAATAACAGGAAAAAATCCAGAAAATACATATTCCTGTTATTCATATGACTGAGGTACCCAGTATACCTAAGAATTGGCTTCTCAATCATTTTTGTAATATACCGCTCCTAGACTGTAAGGTAGTTCTGTAACGTACAACTGCCTCATGTACCTACCTCTAGAATTCCAGTACATGCAGGCATGGCAACTACATCTAATACTTCCCATTACTCTTTCTTGATCATACTTGCCTTTTCTTCCCCTTTTTTTTTTTCAGGGTGTGCTGATTATCTGCCAATGTCTTCCAAACCAATGGCCTTGTATTAATAGCTTAATTGGAAATGAATGCAACAGAAGAGAGAGCTGTACATCCAAAAGAAAAGAACAACAGATCCAGAGACAGAACAAATATAGAAACAGGTACATTTGCTGTAGTAAGGTGAAGGAAACCCACTGAGGAAAAAAAAAATAGCGAAACATTCAGTTGAAAACCATGTAGCCCTCAGGTCTATTTATATTATAAAATTACTCCTGAATTTTGATGTGAAAAGCCACAGTAATCATGACATGGATGAGAATTAAAATACTGGTTATATAAATAGATTAAAAGGGAAATTTGGGATCTAGAGTGACTAGAACAGTTGCAGTGACATATTTAGCTGCCTTGTATGTATATCACCGTGCACTGAAAAAAATGAAACTCATGATAGCTCTTAATTCTTAAAGAGACAAAGATAAACACGGACACTTCCTATCAAGTGTTTTACTGCATGCATAAATTGGTGGTATCAGTAGTTTTAATTAAATGTAATTTCTCTCCCTGTCTACATCACTTTCAGTACTGAGGCTAAGAAGGGAGTTCTTGTCACTTTTCATACAAAGATAGGTAATATCATTAGTTTCTTGAAACAAACAATCAAAATGGCCCGAGTGTATTTACTTTCTGCCTAAATCCCCCCCAAACAGTTTCAAGCACTGATAGTCAATGCTGTACTGTTGGAATTGCTATTCGTGCAGTCTGATCTTTACATGCGGACTACAGGATTTTAGCCTACCTTCTGGTAGGAGGCTGTTATCAATTAATGTGTACGGAAATTGTTGCCTGGAGAACAAAAAAAAAAAAACCTGACCAGGCAGGGTTTGACTCCATACTCTTTTGTTAAATCTTTTTGACAGAAAATAGATTTTGAAACAGTTTAGCCAATAAGGTTAAACTAGATTGTTAAATGAGTTAAGACTAAGGTAATAGAGAGAACTCCACTCTTCTGATAATATAGTTTCATAAATTTTGTGGAGGATGCTGTAATCCAAAGATAGGAGCATTAGAAATACTTAGATAGATACTGTAATTTGATGTACCCAGGAAAAACTTCTACATTTCAGCAGTGAATTAAGTTACCTCTGAGTACTTTTCATACAGGCATGCTGAGTCTCTAAGCACATTTAGGACCCTCCATCATGAAATGCCCTATAGAAATGTAAATTTATACTAATATCTAGGCAGTATCAAAGTTATTCCGTAAATTGCAAAGTAGCATGTGAAGTAGAGTAAGAAATGAATCATTGTGTATCACAGACAAAGCTACTTGCATACAAGTAGTTTATGACAACTATTTTACATAATACGCTTCACCTAAGAAAGAAAAAGTCGATTTGTATACATAAACACAGACTCATATCTGCACAGACTGGAAACAGTGGTGCAGAAAGAAACAGAGGTGTATTGGAAATAACTGACTGAAGAACCAGCTGACTGCCAGCCCTATTTCATTTGTAGATGAAATGCCATATTAATTTAAAACGAGGTAAGGAGCACAATACTATGGAATAGTCTAGTCTTGTTTTGTAAGTCACCAGTTGCTTTTCAAGCAGTTAATTTGGGGGGCTGTAAAGAGAAGAAAACCCAACAGAAACACTATTTGTTTGATTTGTGAATTCAAAGAGAATTTTTCAAATCTACCTTCTGGAACCAGCCTTGCTTTGCTCTCTAGTCTGTTCCCACCACTCAGATTCACTGCACCTGACTTCAGCCACTTGACACACTTCAGTAAACAGTTTCCTTCTCAGGTCAAGGTCAAGAAGAAAGCACTCTAGAGAGCAGCATTACTTACTGAGGACTAATCCGAGGCAACCAAACCCGACCCTTTGTATCAAAATCTTCAGATAGCTACACTCACAGGATTTGTACTGTATTTTTCAGGGGGAGGCAGGAAAGGGAAGTGACACCCAGTTGTAAAAGTGTGATGACAACTCACCACCTTGTTTCAGAGAGGAACTGGATTGGGCAAGTCAAGACAAGGCCAATGACATGGGTCAAGAGCTTTCCCAGCTGATTGGCCCCTACATCTGCATATCTATTCTAGATAAAAGCCACAGTATAAGTCCCATGTAGTAGACCAAGCAGAGGACATCATGTTGCTCTGCCTGTTAGCCACGTGCAGCCTGACAGTCAGTTCTGTCCAGCTATTACCTGGCTTTCAGAAAGGCAAATACGTCTGTTAACGCTAAACAATCTAGCAAATTGTAATAGTTCACCTCATCATTTACCTATAGGCTTTAGAAAAAGGCAACTGCAGTATTAAAATGTCAAGATGTTTGTTGCTATTAACAAGGCCAGGAACAAATCTTTTAAGAATGTGAAAAATGAGGGAAGCAGAATTTAATAGCATCTCTGATGACCTGAAAAAAGCCCATTTACAGTTCTTTTGCTGTGTACTAAAACAAGCCAAAATAAAGCTAATTTATCTCCAAAACAGCAAATTGCTTTTTAGTAAATGGCCCATGAGAGGGCAATAAAAACATTAGAGAATCTTTGACATGGTAAATAATTCAGACACTGGTCAAAATCTCAGTAGAATATCCCCATTGCCTGCAAATTACAAGACCTCAGATACTCCTGCAGAAAAGGTACAATGTAACACAGGAAATGACTCAAGTGCCAAGTCCTACACAATTGCATTAAATATTAAATATTAAGTAAGAGCAAGCCCCAAAGGAAGGGAACTTTACATCATGATCTAATATGATCTAATTTATGCCCTGTATCATGGAGACTTCTACATGTTAATGGTTCAAGTGATAAATTCAAATAAAAAACCAAACAGTATAATAATCTGAAAGAGGAAGTACATTAATAGGTCATGTGCATGATAATAAACTCTTAAATTGACCAATTAAATAATAAAAGACAAAATTAGGTATCACAATTAAGTATTCAATAATCCATTGTCTATTTTTCTCTCATTTGATGAAATTTTAAAGACAGGAGACCCATACTGAAAAATTTTTATTTCACTAGGCCTAAGTAACTTGTGAGCTAGAGTGATTTGGATTCCCAAGGCACTATGGTGATTTTCACCAAAACCACTTTTGCTTTTAATAATCCAAGACTGGTGCTGCTCTAACTCAGTTAGATAATATCTCTCTCCCAACTGCAACAGCAAAGTCAAGTACCCAGTCCTCCATACAAAATGCCGATAGCGTTCTGCTAAAATCTACTTATTTCTATTGCGGATCAGCTAGATGCGCAATGAGTCATAAACACAATATCAATGGAAATCGTGTCATTAAAAATGAGGCAGCATACATTAGGCAAGAACAGAAACAGGTTTTCAGAATGGCATTTACCCAAATGGTAAATAAAAATAGTGTTTTGAGTTTTTCCAAAAATCAAATATAACAGAGTATAATGAGCTCTATTAGGTTAGCCTATATCAAAACAGAACTTCAAAATAATCTTATTAATGCACCTATTCCAAGTAAGGATCTTTTTTAATTATTATTTTCTTAACCATAACAGTCATGTTACAGCTTTTCACACCTATGAGCAATTTAATGAATAAAATAATTAATTAACAGACATGCCACTAACCTTTTATCTTGAGACAGCACAAAATATTTTCACCTACAAAAGGCAGACATTTATGTCTGCTGGTACATTACAGCTCTGCTAGTACTTAAGGTTTGAACCTGCTAATTTCAACATTATCCCAAAGCACACGACAATCTCTTTGTGTGAACCAGTATTGCTCTGTGACTAATTTAGAGCTGGAGACTCTTTGACCACTTGCAACTAAACCATTGTGAAAAAATGTTATTCTCAACATGCCTTGGCTTATTAAAGAGCATATTTGTGTGCTGCCCTAATTCTTTTCAGACAGCAACGGTGTGCTTGGCACTATTCAAAACTTAGAGTTGAAAGGAACTCTGTTAAGAGCATATAAAATCCAGATATGGAGATGCACCTGTTACTTGTGCTGGCTAATCTTATCACAAATTCAGGATGAAGTCTGATGAACAAACTTCATGGTTTTAGGGGAATAGCAAGGTGCTAAATTACAGAAATCAATAATATAATAATGGCCCCTTGGCTAATCGGAATTGATGGCTTGACAAAAACATTTAGCAGAAGAAATTTGAAATAGGAACCAAAGCATCAGAACAGGAGAACAGTTGGAAGCACAAGAACAATGATGATGAGCAGAAAAGTAGAATGAGGACAAAACAGTGATATAGACTGTAATGCACATTGCTTGAAGAACTAGGAGCTTAATTTTTCCTAAGTCCAAAAATATTAAAATGGTATGAAAACCTAAATCACATTTTCAAACTAATTTAGAACAACAAAATCATATGACCTTTAGAGAAAGAAAGCACTTATAAGCCAATACATGTATATCCCTCAGACCTTGTAAATCCCTCCCTGCTTTTACAAGACTTTGTAATTAAAATGTTAAACAATGCTCCCAAAGCAACATCATTTACAGACTGCAAACAAATTTGAATCCGATGCAAATCAGATTCATCAGATTTGAATTAATCAGATTTGAATCTGATTGTACAAAGGAGATGAGATCTATCTGTACGTTTGCACATCTCTGTGTGACACACAGTGGCTTCTAAACTACCTATGTCATGTAGTCTTGCTTCTGGTATGGAATAATGCCAGGTAACGGGACAGGCTGCAGTTAACTGGTTGGAAAGCAACTTGGCAGAAAAGGACCTTGAAGTCCTGGTGGGTGACAAATTGCCCGTGAGCCAGCAAAGTGTTCTCGTGTCAAAGACGGCTAACAACTTCCTGGGCTGCATTAGGCAGAGCACTGCCAGCAGGTCAGGGGGGGTGATCCTTCACCTCTGTTCAGCCCTGGTGAAACACATCTGAGTGCTGTGCCCAGTGCTGGGCTCCTCAGTACGAGAAACCGATGAGCAAATAGAAGCAATTCCAGAGAAGGGCCACACATGTAATTAAGGTCTTCCAGAATCTCTTTGATAAGGAAAGGCTGACAGAGCTGGGACTGCTCAGTTTGGAGAAGAGAAGTTGAAAAAGAAACCTTATTGCTATCCACAACTACTTGATCAGAAAAGATGAAGTCAGACTTCTCAAAGTGCATAGTGATAGGAGGAGAGGTGAAAGAATCAAGCTGAAACACAAGAAATTTGTAGTGTAAAAAAAAAATCATGAAAGTGATCAAATACTGGAACATGTTTCCAAGGGAGGCTGAGGGATGTCTATTTTTGGAAGTCTTCAGAACCCTAGTGGGCATAGTC
Organism: Buceros rhinoceros silvestris; assembly: GCF_000710305.1. Lineage (NCBI taxonomy): Eukaryota > Metazoa > Chordata > Aves > Bucerotiformes > Bucerotidae > Buceros > Buceros rhinoceros. Next base: position 7,152 of record NW_010404060.1, on the reverse strand, counting down.
TTGGCTGAGCATCTTGATATAATTGCCCCAGCTTTGAGCAGAGGGGTGGACTGATTACCTCTGGAGGACCATTTCAATCTCATTTGATGTACAATTCTACTGTTTTCTTTTCCAAGAATGAACAAAAGACACCTTGGGGCCTTGGGATGGTTGGTGAGGGAATCTGGGGCACAGGATGTTTTCTCGTTTCTCCTTCCTGTTGTGGGCAGTGACATTGGAAGACACAGATGGATCCAGTCTATTAGTACATGGCTCTGTGGCTGGTGTCACCACCACAATTTTATTTTTTTCAACAATGGGATGGTCTAGATGGGATTTACCTTTCTCAAAGGGGGAAGAGGTTCTTTGCTCAGGAGCTTGTGGCACTCATTGACAGAGTGAGGGGGATGATATCAAGCTTCCTGTGACAAACTGAGGGATGACACACCATGGTTAGAGGGACAGAATGCTAGCAAGGGCCCTCAGCCTGTTGTCCCAAGGCATGCTGGGGACACTGCAGCACAGATGAAGTCTTATGGAGATGAGCTGGGGGCTCCTGAGGTAATAGGACCCTACAGAGAAACATCAGTGAAATATCTCAAAGGAATTAAGAGGTGTTCCTCTAAGAAGGTGACATGGGCAGCAGCCCAGCTGAACGCCAGAGCATGGAGCATTGTCAACAAACAGGAGGAGCTGGAAGCTACTGTGCTGCTAGAAAGCTACAACCAGACTGCTATTACTGAAACTTGGTGGCACTAATCCCATGACTGAAGTGAGACTATTGATCTCTACAGACTGTTCAGAAGGGATAGGCAAGGAAGGAGAGGCAGAGGTGTTGCCCTCTACATCAAGAAATGGATAGAGAGTGAAGAGCTGTCCCTGAAAAATAGTCACAAGCAGGAAAGCTTATGGGTAAGCCTCAGACACCAAGGCAATAAAGGTAACCTTGTGTTTGCTGTCTGCTACGGGCAGCCTGATCAAGGGGAGCCTAGTGACAAAACCTTCTTACTGCAACTACAGAAGGCATCACACTCAAGAAGCTCTTGTCTTGCTGGTGCACTTCAACCACTCCAACATCTGCTGGAAAATTGGCACAGCGAGCTGTAGGCAATCCTGGAAACTCCTAGAATACGTTGAAGATAACTTCTTGTTTTGGACTATTTCTGTGGGAAAGCTGTATGCCTTAAACAATTTTTTCAACATTTTTCAACATTTGTAATTTTTATTGAGGTTACTGTTGGGGGCTTATTGTTAGACCATAGGAATGGACAAGTTCTGTGGAGGTGGGGCAGTGCCTTTCTCTTATCTTGAAGCAATACAGCTATCCCTGTGCAAAAAGTAAGGTCATACCTCAGTTACAGTATCAGGAGAGGCAAGGTGACCCCAGACCCATTTCTTAAACCTTCTGGGAGAAGAACAGTTCATGTCCAATCCCAGACTCCTTTCCAGAACCTTATAATAAGAAAGACTGCAGATACTTGGCCAAAGAATTAGACTCCTGTGACAGTGCAACCCCCCTGCCTGCTGGCATCGAGCTTGCACCAAAGACAGGCTTTGCAGCAGCACCTGGGGCTGCCCCCTTCCCCCCCAAGCCTGTTTCTCCATGCACCGAGCTTGCACAAAAGGACAAGCCTTACCCTCCGGGGATATGGGTGCCTGAGAGTCTAGGTTTCATTAAACTGCATCCTGCCTGTGCTTCCTGAACAATGACCACAGTCAAACACTTGACCAAAGGTATAAATGGGGCCCCCCGCTGGAGAATCATCTTTGAGTTTGGTTCTCCTCAGAGCAGCAGGTTGTGCAGTCAGAGACCTCTCCCCTCTGGCTTAGGACGCTAGGCCGAGGTTACTTTCCAAGGAGCTTTACTTCAGTTTTGGGACACCTCTGGACATATTTCCTTGGGATTAAGTGATGTTTACCCCGGAGCTGGTAAGCGATTTCTTTTTGATGTCATTAAGTGAGAGATTTCCATATTTTTACGTGGGCTGAGGTGCCTTTTGGATAAATCTCCCCTTAGAGTAGATTTCTCGGTTTTATATAATTGGTTGTGTGGTAAATAATTCTCCAACTGACATTCTGAATCTGTATAGACGGAGTGCTAAGCAGATTGATTTATAATAAATTCACACTTCCAGATTGCAACTGCTTTCTGTCTTACGTGCACTTTCGTCACAACTCCTCCCTGGAGGTGGAGACTAGGCTATAAAAAGCACAACTCCAAGGAGCCAGGTGTGCGCCCAGCACTGGAAGAACCAAGACATCACTGGACAACGAGGAACGTCACTGGATCCAAAGGTGATGATACATTGTTCTCTCTCTCTCCTCTCTCGTTCTCTTCTTGTCCTTTTTTTCTCTTTCACTGATGGTATTGCTAAGAAACACTTTCCCAACCAAAGAAAAGCTAAGACTGTTGCTTGTTTAAATATAAAATGTTCAATTGATCATTTGGTGTTGTTTCACCTTAATTTACCCCAAGGGTATTCCAAATCATTTATGACCTCTCCTCTTGCCCTGGGCAACCTGATAGGGAGTGCTGACACTTCTTAAGCCAGGTAATAGACAGTCCCACCAGAGAGGATGCAATGGACCTGATGATCACCAATGCAAGTGAGCTCATCCTTGATGTTAAGATTTGAGGCAGCTTGGGCTGCAGTGAACACACAGTGGTGGAGTTCACAGTGCTGAGGGATATGCATCAGGCAAGGAGTAAAAGCAAGACCCTGAAATTTAGGAAAGCAAAATTCATCCGTCGGGAAGAGGGAGCAGAACAGGGCTGGCAGATCATTAAAGGTGCTTTCCATAGAGTGCAAGACTTCTCAACCCCCAGGTGTAAGAAATCAGTCAAGAAAGGGAAGACCCCAGCATGGCTCAGTCGAGACCCACTGGTCAAACTAAAGGGCAAGAAGAAACTGCACAGGCAGTGGAAGCAGGGACAGGTATCCTGGGAAGAGTATAGGACTACCTGGTTGTGTAGGGATGGAGTCAGGAAGGCCAAGGCACATCTGGAGCCGAGCTGATCAAGGGATGCAAAGATTAATAAGAAGGGCTTCTACAGGTATGTCAATCAGAAAAAGAAGGTCAAAGAAAGCATATTCCCTCTGACAAACATGACTGACAAACTGGTAACAACAGACGAGGAGAAAGGTTGAGGTACTCAACAACTTTTTTGACTCAAGCCTTCACTGGCAATCTCTCACACCCTCCAAGTTTACGGACTGCAAGATGGGGAATGGGGGGCAAAGTTCCTCACACAGCAGAAGAAGATCAGCTTTGTGACCACCCAAGGAACCTAAACATACATAAGTCTACGGGACCTGATGAGATGCATCCCAGAGGCCTGAGGGAATTGGCTGATGTAGTTGCCAAGCCACTTTCCATGGTATTTGAAAACTCCTGGCAGATGAAGTTAAAAGAGTGAAAACTCCTGAACTCAGGTGAAGTCCCTGGTGACTTGGAAAAGGGAAATATTGCATTCATTTTTTAAAATGGTAAAAAGGAGAACCTTGGGAACTACTGACCTGTCAGTGTCACCTCTGTGTCTGGGAAGATCATGGAACAGATCCTCCTAGAAGCTATGCTGAGGGACAGGGAAGTGATTCAAGACAACCAGCATGGGTTCACCAAGGGAAAGTCCTGCCTGAACAACAGAGTGGCCTTCTATGACAGAGTGACTGCATCAGTGGACAAGGGAAGAGTTATGGATGTCATCTATCTGGACCCTGGTAGTGGTCAATAGCTTGATGTCCAGATGGAGATTGGTGACAAGTGGGGTCCTTCATACTGGGACCAGTGCTTAAAATATCTTCAATGACATAGACAGCAGGATCGAGTACACCCACAGCAAGTTTGACATGAAGATGAATGGTGCAGTTAACATGCCAGATAGATGGGATGCCATCCAGAGGGACATGGACAAGTTGGAAAGGTGGGCCTGTGTGAACCTCATAAGGTTCAACAAGGCTAAATACAAGGTCCTGCACCTGGGTGGTGTCAATCTTCGGTATCAGTACAGGCTGGGGGATGATGCAGATGAGAGCAGTCCTGTGGAAAAGGACTTGTGGGCCCTGGTAGATGAAAAGCTGAACATGAGCTGAGAGCGTATGCTCACAGTCCAGAAACCCAACCATATCCTGGACTGCATCAAAAGAAGGGAGGCCAGCAGGTCGAGGGAGGTGATCCTGATGCTCTCCTGTGCTCTGATGAGACCTCACCCAAAGTACTGTGTCCAGCTCTGTAGTCATCAGCACAAGAAGGATGTGCTGGAGCTGATCCACATTAGGGCCACAAAAATGGTCAGAGGGATGGAGCACTTCTGCTATGAGGACAGGCTGAGAGAGTGGGGTTGTTCAGTCTGGAGAAGAGAAGGCTCCAGGAAGAACTTATTGTGGTCTTCCAGTACTTAAAGGGAGCTTATAAGAAAGATGGGGACAGTCTTTTTATCAAGGCCTCTTATGACAGGACAAGGGGTAATAGTTTTAAGTTAAAAGAGGGGAAATTTAGACTAGATATAAGGAAGAAATATTTTACAAGGAGGGTGGTGAAACACTGGCAAAGGTTGCCCGGAGAAAAGATAGATACCCCATGCTTGGAAACACTCAGGGTCGAGTTGGATGAGGCTCTGAGCACCCTGGTCTAGTTGAAGATGTCCCTGCCCACTGTGGCGGAGTTGGACTAGAGGACCTTTGAGGGTCCTTTCCAACCCAAAGCACTCTAGTCAGGTTGGATGGGGCTCTGAGCAACCTGATCTAATTGAAGATGTCCCTGCTCACTGCAGGGGGGTTGGACTAGATGACCTTTGAATGTCCTTTCCAACCCAAAGCACTCTATGATTCTATGATTCTTCTGTTTGCAACTTCAATAACAAGCATTTTTAAAGGATTAAAAGAAACAAGCCAACCAGTAACAGCATGTTGTAATACGAAAAAATACTGCATAGCAAAATAACTAAACATCTTTGGGACATTTGATATTGTTACTAGAGGTAATGTTTTATGCATTGAAATAATTAAACCACAGAAAAATACATAATGCATTGGTGTTATACTTTTAAAACTGCCCTTCTTTTTGCTGCTGGTTTTTCAGGTGCTCACAGCTCTAAGGCAATGCGTTTAACAGCCACCCATGACAATCACCTTATGAGGGGAACACACTTTTGCAAAATTGTGGTTTGGAGATGATGAAAACCAGAAAAGGAAACCTGTTTAGAACAGATCTGAATTTTGACTCCTTAGCCCTCTCTCTACATTCATCTAAGAAATTGTGCAACACCAAGGAGATAATAAGGAGTTTTTTCAGTCCTTGACAGACCAGAATTTGGTAACACAAGCTTCTATGCTTTCTCTGATTAGGTTTGGTGAGGTAACACTGAGAGTTAAACAACTGCCTCTTCTCATCCTGGGGAAATTAATTTCACAACCGATCTAGAAAATGTAAATCTGTGAGATGAAACTTCACATGGTTTTTTACTACTGTGTCAAAATATGGGAAAACTTTGAATGTTTATTGTGAATCAGTACAGCACTGTCATAACAGCTATGATAGTGATTTTGATAGTAGTTTTGACTATAATCTAAGAGAAAAGAACACTTCGAAGTGGAACTCACAGCAAACGTACTGTTTATTTGTCTAGGTTCCTGAGGAAAAATATTCGCACTATCAAGCATATTCCTACTAGCAGTACTCTTCAGTCTACCGAGGGCATTACAGTCCATCATCTGACTACAGTCCAGAATATATTCTTTTTCTATAAGCACTGAAAAGCAAGCTTTTAAACCTACTGTTGTGGGGTTTCTTTAAAGGGCGATCAGGAATTTTCAAGTAGAAAGAAACTGAATTAAAAATCCAAGCTGTCCTTATGACTAGGAATAACATTAATTAAAGGCCAAACCGTATGTACTTCTCTGTCAGGAAGAGTTTTTTTATGTCAAAGTGTTATGACACTGTATAACAAAGCCACAGTACTTCCATCTCTTTTCGATGGGTGATCCTGTCATTACAAAGGATGTGAAACACATCACTCTAAATCAGCCGCATAAATCTATGTAACTCCTGATAACTTTGACACCACTTGTGGTGCAAAAGCTGTCTTGCTGAAGGTTCAAAGGGTCTGTTGAAAGGGACACAGGTCAGTTCTTATCTACATGTATTATTTGAAATTCTTGCATGTCTGTGAAACTCAGAGATAAATTATTTAGTTTTAAACTCACCAAAATTAGAAAACATAGATGAAATACAGCACAAAACTCCAAAAACCCAAGCAAAATCATATGCACATAATTACACACACAAATACACATACAGATTGTAGCTAGAAATGATTAATGGAAAGAATACCTAAAAGATACAGAGGAAATAGAAATTCACTTTCTCTTACTGCAGGGAAAAATAGCTAAATTATAAACATTAGTATTCTGTTATTAAAATTCTTAATCTACAGGTACAGAATTTATTTCCTCTTCCTGTTTGTCTTGCTAAAAAAGTTTCAAATCATCAACATGTATTTTTACCATCCCTTCAGGAAAAGATCAAGAACAAAGTAGACACCTGTCTAGACTGAATCTTTTTCTTCTTTCTGAACTCTGCTGAACAAGTAGAAAACTAAACTAATGTAAATGAGGAAGGAAAGCAGCCAGAGTTCCTCTGGGTTCCACTGGGAATGTAAAAAACATGCCGTTGGTGATATTTCTGTTGTTGTACTTAGTGCCAACAAATCTCCAAAGAATTTTTGTTTCACAATAGCAAACTGTTGCAAACCTCAGCTAATGCACTCTGCATAATAGTACTTCTAAATTCACACAAGTTCCTTCTGCTTTCTCAAGCTAAGCACCTAGAGACCCGAAAGCAAGGCAGAGAAAAATAACCACTGCATAGATTAGAAAATACAGAACTACAAAGCCTGTCTGTAGAATTACTAAGTTTTTTAGTATTCTACTTTTCTGTCACTACACGGTGTTTTACAATCATTGAAGCCAACCACTCAAATGGGTAGACTAATGTAATGGGTAATACAGAAGTGTTAGGAAGCATGATTTGTCTAATAATGAGGTGGTAAGAAAATGTATGAAAAAAGGAGACAGGAGAGAAGGGAGAAAGAGAGAAGGAAATGGTAAAAAGTCGCTACACCTAATCTGTGAGATCTATTGCCCTGGGTTAGCCAAAACTTCCCATTTTGGA
>NW_010404059.1:17490-20216 GCF_000710305.1 Buceros rhinoceros silvestris | reverse complement strand
GCGCCCACCGCCACACCAGCTGGAGGCGGTGGCGCGGGGTGGGGGGGGCGCTGAGTGGGGCCCCGACTGCTCACATAGCTGCCGGCGCCAGCCCGCAACGAGTGACGCTGCCCGTTGTCTACCTCCCCAACACCCCAAACTTCCCCGAACAAGTGAAATTCTTAAATGAAATTCTGAAGTTTTTCCCCGGATCTGCACCCAGCCGCTTAAACCGAGTGGGGTACCGGACCTGGTAGTCCAAGAGGGGTGTTACAAGAGGTGTTAGAAAGTCGTATTTGCTTACTTGGTCGTACCTGAATATGGCAAGTCCCTAATTTTTTTTCCTTGAAGAATGGTAAGGTTTCATGCTGAATGACACCACATGTTGCTTGACATAATTGGTGGTGTGCTGTGGGGCTAAAAGACCCTCCCTAATCATCTACAAAGAAGGAACAGTGCATAGGGCGTTGGTGAAAACAATAGGATTTAGGTGAAAAGTGCTTTGGAAAATGGGACTGTTGGCTTCTAACCATCTTTGGAAGCCTGGAGCATATGTCCTCAATGCCACAGTTCCTCCTGTGTAAAATGGGGGTAAAGTGATAAACACAATAAACAGGGTCAATCATACGGTGGCGAAAGCCTGTTAATAACAATACCACAAAAGCTGGCTTCCATGTGTATGAAGCTGCAGGTGCAGTATTGGCCAGACTGATGCTTCTTGTCCTCAGTTTAGCGCTGACTTGCTGCAACCCGATCTAGCTGTGCAGCCCCTGATTCTGAATCAGTCATGGCGATTTGTGCAGGGCTCATTGCGGATCATTGTTACTTTTCTGCAGAGAAGAAGGATTTGGGTATTTTCTATCATATAATCATATTTATCATCCCCAGGAAGGTAGTGCTGCCAACATGAAGGCTGACAGAAGTGAAGATAAAGTTTGTTCTCTGCAAGTCCTGTAAATTGCTGTTTTCTTTTAATGCTGCCAGTTACACCTTGAAAAATGGTCTCCCAAGTAATCTCACTCTTAAAGGAACAAAGTCTTTCGCAAATAGTATCTTTAAAAAATACCAAATGACTTTGTAAAAAAATTACACTGTATGAAAAGGTAAACATTTGAAATGTAGCATGGATGACTACTTTTTATCTTGCCAAAAGAATTACTCAATGAATGACTAACTTTTCAACAAGCAGCCGTGGCTTCAAAGTACAACAACAAAACCCAAAAGCTGAGCAAAACACTGTTTTATCTTTGTCGTAATAAACATTGTTAAAGAAAGCAAGATTTAAATCCTCACCTCTGCCCCCTTGACTCAAATCACTGCAGGGCTGTATTTGCTTTGAAATGGCAATACTAAATAGGTATTTCAGATTTTAATGTTAGGTCCCAGCAGTTTTTATCAGTATACTTAGCTGTTTTACTGCTCTTCATGCTGTGATCCTTTGTGTGACATTGAAGAATTGAGCAATAAACCCATGCGTTTTATATTTTTCATGTGTTATCGCAATGTGGATGTGAGTTTTGGGACTACATTTAGTTTTCCATTATCTTAGAGTTGTGAGCAGGTTGTGTAGCTCTCCTTTCTGTTTCAGTCAGCATCTCAGTACGGATTAGGAGTAAATTCATTTCTTTCAATTGTATTATTAAAATCAGATCTCATTAATATTATTTATAAGATTTCCACGTTTTGTAGTGATGCTAAAGCAAAAAAAAAGGAGGTAAGAAATTATCCAGAATGCATGAAGCAGCATTCAAACACTGTGTGCTTACTGTTGATCTAGTACATACCATCACTTGTTATCAGTAGTATGTATTTTATACTTAAAATAGTAGTGTGTGCATATATAAATGTGTATATATGATTTGGTAATACACATCTAAAATTTCTTCCCTGTTAAGAGGAGTAGCACAATTCATCTGTTACAAACTAATCATTAAAGTGGACTTTTTTCCCAAAATACATAAGAAATTCAAACAAGCATTCTACACTGGTGTTCTATTTTTACCAAGATTACAGTAGTGTGTTACTCTAAAGTTACCACAGTGCTGAATTGGAAAACCATTTACACATTTTATTAACTTTAAAATGTTTCCTGTAAAACATTGAACATCTCTAAGATTGTAATTAAATTAGGTTTGGAAGGTAGAAATAATCTTTTTTTTTTAAAGGTGGAAGGAAGAAGGATCTTTTGTGTCATTTGGAGTTGTGTCATGTATTCCCTCAGAGTTTTAGTGAAAACAGGTATATTCCTCTCGTGATTCAAACTTAACCGTTTAAATCCTGGTTTTCCAGCTCATGAAGCTGCTTTCAGTGCCCTCATCAAAGCTACATACCAGCAGCACAGGTTTGTTATGAAGTGCAGGATGTGAGTGCACTCGAAAGACATAGCAAAGGAGGAAGAGAAATTGGTCAACTTTTCTTGTATTCGTCTGACTTCTGCCATAGCTCTTCAAGTAAATGACCAGCCCTACTCCTTCATGTCTCAGTCTCATGAATTTCATGTATTAAATAGTACTCTATTAATAGTATGCAGTATTATTTTCCTCTCGGCTGTTCTGCCTTGGATTGTTGCTTGCATTCGCGGCAAATGGCATCCCACTAAGCTCTTTAGCACAGTAGGACATTCCATTAACAACTGGAATCAGTGGACATTGGTTTACTACACAGCAAGATCAGGAAAAGCGGGGTGGGGGGTCAGGGGCTGGAGGGGAAGGACCAGGGAGGTTATGCTGTAGTTTCCTGCCCCCCCC
>NW_010404059.1:16388-17403 GCF_000710305.1 Buceros rhinoceros silvestris | reverse complement strand
CCCTTTTTTTGTTGGTTGCATACATTACAATAGCCATATATTACCATTATTCATGATTAACATATCGGCTGTCAGCTGAAATCTAACCTGATTTGTCACAAAACTCCATTGATGCATATGTGTTAGGCATTGGCTTATGAAATGATTATAAGAAGCGTTCCTGAGTTGCTGTACTGATGTTTGAACATTCTCATTTATAAGCCACAGACACTGTGAGCTCCTATTATTAAAGATATTAAAACACTACTAGACAAGTAAACATGTGTTGTCTGTATACAAAAATTTATTCAGCTAACACAGTTTGAGTACACATCTTTTAAATGTTGATGTAGTACCTCAGCAGACATTCTCAGTACTTGTCTTTATCTTGTAAACATTTGTGATTCATATAAATCTTTTAAGTGATTAGAGACAGAGGTATGGAGAAGAAATTGATTTTTAAGTGTAGTTTTTTATGATCATTTTTTGCCATGTTTGCTATTTTTTTCCCTGCTGTTTTAAAGAGATGAGGCTTTATAGACTTGCGTGATCTGTCTGGCATTCCAAACAACTTCTATATGTGCCAGCATATTTTAAATCCATTTTGGAGAAGGATTCAGGTCTCTTATCCTACAGATCTCAAACCCTGTTATAACTTTTCTTCTGTGGAAATAGAGGTTTGTTAGATGAAAGCGATGAGCAGGCTCGTTCACACACTTGTCCCAGCCTGTTTTGAGACACTGAGCCAGTCACACCATATGCCCTACCACAGACCCAAGCTAGGTGTTGGGAGAAGGGCAGTAGAATCAGGTGATGCAGCACATAAATACAAAGAAAATTGGGCTGAGTTGTTCCTGTTCTTGGGGCACAACTTGTTGTGCTAGCTCTTTTTATGTTTTGGGGGGTTTTTTAACTGAAAAGAGCAAGAGGCCTAGAAAACTAGTAATTAATCATACAGTACATGAAAATCTGCAGGCACGTGGAGATGATGAAGCAGGATCAGCTTTATCACAGTGCAGTAGAGTGTGTGCCACAA
>NW_010404059.1:0-16227 GCF_000710305.1 Buceros rhinoceros silvestris | reverse complement strand
CTGTAAATAAGATTTGTGGAAAGAAGAGACAGCTTTGTCTTTTGTTTCTGGAATATTTAGATTATGTCAGATATGCTGAGAACTCTTCTAACAATTTAGAAAGAATAAACTTAGCATAAGAATACAATGTGGTGGTATTTTTCTTAAAACACCCTGCTTATGTATATGTATGTAGACACACAGGTGCAGGAGGTCTGTGTCAAGATTTGCTTTCGGTTTGAATACAGTACAGTAGATCTGGGGGTTTTTGTTCTTCTGTTTTCTTCTTGTTTCAAAATGTAGTCTTCATGGGAAGAAGGTACCCCTGAATTTTAATGAGAGCAGCAGAAAGCTAAAACTAGAATATCAGGAATATTTTCTAATATCAGAAGAGGAAAATGGGATCCAATAAAGGAAAAGTCAGGTAGTAGACAGCCCCACCAGAGGGGCTGCGATACTGGACCTGATGATCTCCAATACAAGTGAACTCAACAGTAGTGTCAAGATTGGAGGCAGCCTGGGCTGCACTGCTCACACACAGTGGTGAAGTTTACAGTCCTGAGGGATATGGGCCAGGAAAAAAAGTAGTCAGGACCCTGAATCTTAGGAAATCAAAATTCCAGCTGTTCAAGGAGTTAGTCCCTCCTGGGAAAAGGCCCTCCGGGACAAGGGAGGAGAACAGAACTGGCATCTCTATAAGGATACTTTCCATATAGCACAAGAGCTGTCAGTTCCGAGGTGTGAGAAATCAGGCGAGGAAGGGAAGAGGCTGGGACGACTGAGACGAGGCCCGCCTGGGAAAAGGCCCTCCGGGACAAGGGAGGAGAACAGAACTGGCATCTCTATAAGGATACTTTCCATATAGCACAAGAGCTGTCAGTTCCGAGGTGTGAGAAATCAGGCGAGGAAGGGAAGAGGCTGGTACGACTGAGACGAGACCTGCTGGTGAAACTAAATGGCAAGAAGGAACAGCCCAGGGAGTAGAAGAAGGGAAAGGTATCCTGGGAAGAGTATAAGGACACTGCCCAGTTATGTAGGGATGGGTGAGGAAGGCCAAGATGTGTCTGGAGCTGAGCTTGGCAAAGGATGCAAAGAATAATAAGGGCTTCTACAGCTAAGTCAGTCAGAAAAGGAAGGTTAAAGAGAGCATGCTCTCTTGGACATGACTGGCAAGCAACAGACGAGAAGGCTGAGATACTGAGCACCTTTTTTTCCTCAGTCTTCACTGACAGCCTCTCTTGTCACACCTGCCGAGTTCATGGACCATAAGACAGGGACCAGGTGGTCAAAGTCACTCTCACTGTAAGAGATCAGATTTGTGAAATCTCAGGAATAGATAGGGTAGATAGGGAATGACATAAAGGACTATCTATTCTCTCCAATTTAGAGAGAAGTATGTTGCGGGGGGACCATGTCAAAGGCTTTACAGAAGTCCAGAGCGATGACACCCATAGCCCTTCCCCTGTCCATTTATGCAGTCACTTAATCACAGAAGGCCACTAGTTTAGTCCTTTATGTTAATATATAACAATAGATGTAAGGAAAATAATTTTTACGACGAGCGTGGTGGAACACTTGCATGAGTTGCTCAGGGACGTGGTAGATGCCCCATCCCTGGAATCATTCAAGGTCAGGCTGGACAGGACTCTGGGCAACCTGATCTAGTTGAACATGTCCCTGCTCGCTGCAGGGGGGTTTGGACTAGGTGGCATTTGAAGGTCCCTTCCAACTCAAAGAGTTCTATGGTTCTATGAAAATCTATAGCCAAATGGCAGCTTGCTTATTAACAGCTTTTACAATAATCAAACAGAAAGAGATACCAAGCGTTACTTAGTGTGTGCTAATTTCATGGTTGCTCAACATGCAGCAGGGAGACTAAAGGCACCATTTTGCACCCACGAGTCAGAGATCACAGTCTGTATAACACTACTTGATTTAAGTCCTGACAGCAAATAACTGTACTCGTGTATTTTAAAACTCAGAGAACAAGAGGAAGATACTAATGCTGTAACTGATTCACTGAACTGGAAGATTTTGTTAATTTTGTATTTGAATGCTGTCTTCGAGTTCCTAAGGAGATACTGGTGTTTAGTTTACATAGCTTATTTTATATAAAAATTTCTGAAAACACTTTGTAGAAAACATGATCTCACAAACCAATGATTGATCTAAGTGAAGTCTCATAAATCTGAATGTTTGTTCCCTCCTGCCAAACCTCAAGGAGGTTTGGATCACAACATCTTATATGGCAGTGCTGTACTGTCTGGGGGCTAAGCAGGGGGTAGAGTGGGGAGAGGGATAAGTCTTAGCTTATTTCCTAACCTTGAACCTTTTGTTTCTTGAATATAGGAGTGTTTTCGAGTAACCTGCTCAGTCATCTGAGTGAGGGAGTGTTTCTCCATTCCTCCCATGTTGCCTCCTTTCTTGTAGTAAATCAAGAGGCATAGATAAGCACTGGGAGGCAAGATATGGACTCTCCTAGCAGAGGTGCTGCATTATGAAACCTTGCAAGACAGAATGGGAAAAGAAAAAAGAAAAATGTAATAGACAATTATTCTCGCATCTCTCTCCCTACAATTACTTTGAGTTAATATTTTAAAGTCATTATTGTCATGGGCCTATAAATATTGTAGCCATAGTGTTGATAAGTATCTACTGTGACAAAAGAGGGGGTTTTGTTTTTTTTTTACTTAGAGTGGTCCCTAGATTGGGCAGTACTCTGTCTTGACTTGAAGTCTGTCTCAGGACAAATTTTTTTGGCTGAATCTGGTCAATTTGTGCAGATTCAATTAAAGTTATTTTTTCCCCCAGCATAATTCCCTTTAAGTTCAGAGAATCTGTTTCCTAATTAAGAATATAGAAAAGTGTCTGTGACTTGTTTAACAGTGCATGTCTAGGAGAAGCTTCAGCTGAACTTGTCGTGAGCAGGTGTCCATGTTACAAAAATGGTGTCATATTTGATAATTATTTTCCAGTCAAGTACTTTAGGGAAAATCAAATTATTCTCTCATTTCTAAACATGGATGCTCCAGAGGTAGCTGCAAGTTTATTGGCAGGTCAATCTAGATGAAAACTCCTGAAGTATTTAGTATAGAGTACTATTAATCTAGCACTTCTCATGAACATTTTGTTCACCTTATTGTCAATTTAAAATATAAGATATTGCAAATTCCATGAATTCTGATATCTGAAGGAGCGTTTCTACAGTATGACCTCGACTGCCCTTGGTAAACAGATTACTGAATTTCACTGAAAGAGAAAAAATATTTTGCTTGAAACCAGTCTGTTCGTTACCTTTCCATTGTTTAGGTCTATGTTTCCTTCAATGCCATCCATTAATCACTGAATGCAAGCCCACTGAGCATTTAATCTGTAACAGAATGTAGTGTATAAGCTATGCACTATCACATCCTTTTAAGGAAGACTGTATTTTGGGCAGAACGAGAGGTGTTAAAACCACATTATCCAAACAAATCTGCTCACCACAAAACATCCTCTAATCATTTTAATTCTCAGCAATTCAATTAAAACAGAAATTAGGACCATGAGAAAAATCTATATTTTAGCCAAAGAAATTATTCGTGAAAAAGGAATGGAAAGATTAAATCTGTTGTATTGAATCCAGATTATTAGCAAGCTCTGGTGCCAAGTCCTTTGTTTTTCAATGTTGGCAAGCACTTTTCCGCACTAAACTAGCCCTGTGAGGGAGATCACATATTAGTCACAGTTTTCAATCAGAGATTTCTTTTTCAACGAGGAAAAAAAAATCAAAGTTCTGTTATAAAAATGACAACCCATTCATTATGAACTTTAGCAGACATCTTTTTAGGATGCAAATATAGTTCAATGACCTCCATATAATTTTTTTGTATAGGCACAACCTAGGACAAACATAAACAAGTGGAAAACAAATCCACAACATAAAAATGTGCTGGTATTTTCTCATTTGGTTCTTTCACTGAGAAGGCACAAAGGACACAACAGGTGCAATAAATTTTAACTCCAGTTTTCATGGAATGATAGCAACATGATTCATGTTTTTAATCTCAAGTGGGATCTGCATATTCAGGATGCAGTTATGATTAAAAAAATAGAGAAGACAGATAAATAGAGACTGTTCCTTCTCTAGACTCACTTTCCTCCTCTTGATTTGGTACTGTGAAACCTTGTTTGCTTTTGCAATGATGTTCAGACAGGTTTCTTTTCTCCCAGTGAAGCTACCAGTCTCTTTGCCTTCTCTCACAACTACCCACACCCAGTGTCTTTCCAGAATCATCTATTTCTTAACATCTTCTAATGAGTCCTTTCTCTCTGTCAGGTGACTGTGCTTTTTTTTTTTTTGGTAAATATCTCCCTTTTTGAATTCTATCTTCTCTGTTCTGTTACTTTTTATTTCCTATTTCTTTCATTTCCTCTTTTCCAGATTTGCTTCATTCTCTCTTCCCTTAATTACGTCTGTCATCAGCCTTACTATCTCCCAAATCCTTACACCTTACACCTTTCATTCCAGAAGCACACTTTTGCTTAGATATGTAATAGGGGAAAGGGGAGAAGAGAATATTATCTAAGCTGCATTTTTTTGAGATCTCAGATGGGTCAATACGCTCTCGCTCAACACATAGGGAAGGAGACTGTAGCAAAATACCATCAACATGGCTTTATTGTGCCCAGTACCTACACTGTTCTGCAGGACATCCTTCAGAAGCTGGAGGTGTTGAGGAAGGAAACAGTTCTATACCTGGGGTGTTCCGCTGATTATTTCTTCTTCATATAGCATCACTACCTAAATGCATGGTTGGCAATATGCTGTTCCACATCTCCCTGCCTAGATCCAATTCATTTTGGTGCTGCAAGGTGTAAGACTGATCTCAAAAGGAGGTGACATACAGATAGTATTTGGAAGCTCTGTTTTTCTTCAAGATTTTGAGGAGATGGAACGTCAAAGGAAAGAAAAGGGTAAGTCACTGTCTTGTGTGACTTTGAATGAGAAATGTATTGCAAATATAATGGCAAGTTGGGAGCCTTCAGGAATGGTAGTAGAAGGCATAAGCTGTCCCACCAAAACCAGCAATGTTCTTGTGATCAGAAAGCTATTAATTCAAATGCCACCGGTATAGCAGACCCACCTTTTCACATAATGATGGATGCCAAATCTCAGTGCATTTGTAGCCTTTTGTCTCTACAGACTGTAGTGAGAAGCAGCTGGTTTTGTGGACTCACATGAGCAGAGAGTATGTAAAAGGTGCAGCCTGAAAGAATGCTGTAATTTTTTTTTTCTTTGCAGGCTGACTCCCGAGGTGGCAAAATGCAGTTATGCTAGTGATACTGGAGGTGTCTTCCTGTAATTGTGCTCCCAACACATTCGACAATATACTGAGTACCATCGGTGTGATCTGAAACAATGAAGTTTTCTACCAAGAGATAAATAGTTACTTCATTCCATCACACAAACTGTCTTTCATTCTGCACACGCAGACTCCTTTTTCTAAAAAGATTTAGGAAAAAGAGCAAGACAAACTTGGAATGTGGTGAAGTGCTTTCAGTTGGGACATTTTCTGTGCCACATAATAATTTTTAGAAACAAAGAATGGGGTTGTACTTGACTTCCAGACACAGGAAAGTGCTAGATTTACGAAAATTATTTTGAGTATAATTTCACTAAGAAGCAATCAGGGAGAGAAAATGGGTATTTTATTTACACCAAAAGTAAAGCTGCAAAATATTTTTTGTTCAGCAAAGTTTGTTGTTTTAGTTGATATTTCATCAAACAACAGAGAGGAAGAAGAGCAAGAGTGTTCTTGTCTGTTTGGAACAACATCAATGAAGAAAAACAAATGAAAGGAAAAAAAGCTTTTGTAGATATTTCTACGAGACCAAAGCTTTTAAACATCAGAGATTCTACTGGCTCATCAACCCCATGTCTGTTACTAGGGCATATAAACACCACTGCAGTTGGTCCTTTGTTAAAGGCTACTAGGGTGATGTCTATCATAGCCTAACAAATATTTTGGCCTCTTTGTTCTGGTGTTACTAAGCAGAAAAAAGACAGACATGCCTCCTCGTCCTACTCCAATAGGTCAATGTGGTGTGAAGACCATGGATATTATAAACCATAACAATTGAGATATGCTTGTAAATGATCATTTTAAATAAGAACAAAGTAAAAGGAAGAATTCTGAGCACAAAAGCAAGTTTCAAAGATTGTTTGCATTTACTAGGATCATATGACGCAGTGAGCCAGTGAGCAAGTAAGCTCGTGTATGACTGTGATAGAGTATTTTTCAGACCTGTTTCCCAAAACAAAGCTGTCTGTCATGTGAGGATGGTCTACATTTCTTGTTTCTACCGTGTATTTGGTATGGACTAAAAGAAACATTTGTCTGTGCTCACTTTGTCTAATAATCCAGGTTGATCTACATAAATGATGTGTGCTTTTCATTATTTACTGTTCTCCCAACCTGCAGAAGCAGCACCTGAAGAAACCTGCTTCCAAAGGGATCTGGAAGACAGAAAGCTTCCACTACTGCAGAGAAAGGACCTTCCAGAGCTGGCATGTATTTCCTTCCATACTGTGCTGTTTTGAGCTTGTCCAGCAGTACACATATGGAAAGATACCTATCTCTACCATCGGTAATGATAGTTGTAATCCTATGTATCAAAAAGCACAAGGACTTAAAGTTGTTTCTGGTCTTTTTAGTAACTGAATTACAAGAAGAAAGTACCTTGTGTCTTGTGAGTATTAGAATGACCTTCCCCAGTGAGGTTTTGAAAAGCAGTACATCACAATTTGGGTACTCTGCTGCACCATTTCATACTATTATCCAAAACTTAAGGAAACAGAATTAAAAAGGATTCAAAGATGGCATAATGGATAATTCTTTTACTGGCTTGTTTCCTAAGATGTAGTACTATTCTTGTGCATACATAGTGAAAATATACACTTTAAATATGTAGCTGAGCATACACTTTTGTGCCTGTCTGCAATTTTTGTATTAGATATGATATTGATTATCTATACAATTAAGTATCAAACAGGCTATATAGAAAAAGGATCATGCCAGTATCTATGCACAGCATTATTCTGATAGCATTCACACTACACTAAAAGTCTTCTATTTAAAATTATTCTCTTGGATAAGAATTTGCAGGAGCAGAGACATAAAAAATGTAGTTACATTTCCCTCTAAAGGCTGAATTGGTCTGCTGAAACTTTTAAAAGGCCCTATGAAAAGTATATTTCTATGAGTATAGGAATTTAACATATTCCAAAGATATCCCAAATACCGTTACCAAGTAGAAAGCATTTAAAGAAATACCAAGAGATGATATTCCCTGAGCTCACTGCTAAAACCTTAGCAATTTCCATCTCCTCATTATTTACACAGGATCCACTCCCCTTTCATCTAGATAAATGGCTTTATTCTAGGTATGAAACAGCAGTGTGATTCGAATCTCCTTACAAAACGCCAGTGGAAATCTGAGTGCTCTGACAAATTCGTGGTGTCTGGCTAGTCAGTGTAACTGGGACTACATTCACTACCTAAAAAATCCTTCTGTATTTTAAGGAGATCAAAAAGGTTATTTTTTTAAAGGAAACCCTTTAAATAGGGAACAGGTTTTACATTTGCAAATCCTATTTTTAATCTCCCTTTGCAGTGAATATTCAGGGAATATTCAGTAACAACACTGCAATATCTTCTCAAGAACTTGTAGCTTTGTCAATTGTCCTGGTTAAAGGTTTCATTATTTGCTATTGGCAGAGTACATAGACATGAAGCATTCATTAGTCTAGCATTCTAAGTTAATAGAAGGTATCTATTTAAATTTGGGCAAATTCACTTGCAAAAATAACTCAGCAGATTGTGTGCTGCTTATTGATTGGGGAAAAAAAATTACAGCAAACAGCCAAGGATAAATAACTTCTTTCCCAGAGGTTAATATCTGATCAAAACAGGTTTGTAAATACCATCTTGACACAATCCAGTTCAAAATTATATTTCTGAAAATGTGTTTTTCTGGATATGTATAAAAGCTGTTCGTAATTACCATAGTCTTAAGAAAAATGAATAATGCAAATTTTGTCTCTGTTTCAAAGATCCAAGTGTGATTAACATAGGTAAATCCATTTGTGATATAGACAGTTCATTAGAATGTCTTTAGAAATTCCTAATCTCCAACCAACATGGCTTTCCAGGACTCCTTTTTTTTGCACTTCACTAAACATTTGAAGAAATTTGAGCTGTTAGACCAACCCCTTATGAAAATTGATTCGTGAATGCAGTAAATTATCCAATGTATTTTATGAGTCACTTAATCTATTTTTAATATTTGCCAAGATAGTTAGGAAAACTGTTTATGATCAGAGTCATCAGGGTTTTTTTAAGTATTGTTTTGCATTTAAATGTATTAGATATGACTTAAAATTGTTCGATCATATTATATGCATGAAATGTGATAATATAGCATGTTAATATATAATTTTACATGCTTTAAGATTTACAGAATCACAGAATCATCTGATTCAAGATCATCGAGTCCAACCATTCACCCTGCATTGCCAGATCCATAGACCATGATCCTCAGTGCCACTTCTGCTTCACAACCCTTTCCGTGAAGAAATTTTTCCTAATATCCAATATGAAACTCCCCTGGTGCAACTTGAGGCCACTTCCTCTTGTCCTATCCCTTATTACATGGGAGAACAGACTGACCCCTGCCTAACTACAACCTTCTTTCAGGTAGCTGTAGAGAGTAATGAGGTCTTCCCTAGGTCTCCTTTTCTCCAGACTGAACAATCCATTCCTTCGTCTGCTCTTCATAAGACCTGCTCTCTAGACCCTTCACCAGCTTCGTTGCCCTTCTCTGGACAGACTCCAGCACCTTAATGTCCTTCTTGTAGACAGGGGGTCCAAAACTGGACACAGTATTGAAGGTGTGTCCTCACCAGTGCAGGGGGGACAATCATTTCCCTCCTACTGCTGGCCGCACTATTTCTGATACAGCCCAGGATGCCACTGGCCTTCTTGGCCACCTGGGCACACTGCTAACTCATAGTCAACCATCAACCAGCACTCCCAGGTCCTTTTCTGGGCAGCTTTCCAGCCTCTTCGCCAAGCCTGGAGCATTGCCTGGGGTTTTTGTGGCCTCAGTGCAGGACCCAACACTTGGCCTTGTTGAACTTCATACAACCGGCCTTAGCCTATCAATCCAGATGTTTTCTTTGACCATGTTTTCTTTTTATGTCTTTGTGCTCCTTTTATGGTCACTTTTTCTAAATACAAGAAGCAAATTTAACTGCAGACCATGCATTTGAATTCAGCACTGGAAAACATCATTAAGAAATTCTGAAACAAATAAATTCTGAAATTTCTAAATACTTCTGCAACCCAGTCTGAAGAACTACAAACTCAGAATACTCTGAACTACCAGCTTCTGTTCTTAGTTTTAACAATAGTCTATCTATAGGCAATCCACAGGAGAGGTGTTTCTTTTAATACGATTGGGGACGTGTTTGCTTACACCACATACTTACTGTCAAGTTAGGTTTTATTTTGCAAAGAAACCTGCTGTTGCCAAATTGGCCTTCTAACAACAGGACCACACTCCAACATCAGTCCTTTCTCCAAAGACATGAAAGTGGTGGGAGGAAGTATTTCATATCCTGAAGAACTACTCGATGAAGAACTACAGTTCTCATATCTGTACCAACACTGCTGCTCAGTTGCTAAATTGTCTCCCTGTGTAAAATGGCTTTTCTGGATGTACAGCTCACTTGTCATTTATCATAATTCTTCTACAAGTACAACACATAAACATACTCAAAGTTTGCTCTAGGTAAATCAGAGAAGAGTAAGTTTTACTTTTGTCAGATCCTGCAAAACGGTTGTGTAGAAGAGTAAATGTGTGGTGTGCTAGGATGACAGAAATTCTTTAGTGTCTGGATGACTTTTCTCCAGTTATGTCTTGTACTTGCAGTAAGCACTGATGCCTTCTGGTAGCTGAGAGCCACTGAGGGCAGAAGACAGCTGACAGAATAAAAGTTGCTTTGACAAAAGTCCAAACTCTGCCATTAGTTGTTTGTTCACTGCAGAAACTGGCGCAAGTGACACTTACAGGTTTATTTTTAGTTCAGCTCTTCTTGAACAGGAATTTGATTTTGTGCAATTCTGTTATTTCCAAAGATATAATTAACGCAGGGTCATCTCAAAATTATATGCCTGAATGGGTAACTAGCTTTTGTCCTTAATTATGGACAACGGTAAGAATTTAGTTGCTTGTAATTGTCAAACCATAACTATGATAAAAAAAATTCCATGTGGATGTCTGCTTAAAGTTGAATTGGCAGTAGGAAGTCAAAAATATTTGGACTCTCTCTGGGTAATCAAAGAAAACAGGGCTGAAGAGAAAGACTGGAGTATTAGAAAAAGACATATTCCTGTGTCACAGGTCTTAGGAGAAAGGAGGAAAAAATCCTCAAAAGCATAAGCATACCATTCTTGAACAGAAGCCAGAATTATTTAGTCTTGCTATTCTGCTGCTGCCAACAAATTTCTGAGAAATACAGCTATAAACATGTGTGAACATCTATTATTGATCATTCTGGAGGATGACAACTTACTGTTGTGGTCATTTACTTATTCAAGAAATAGAACTCTCTGTAATGAACCTCATCAGAGGCTCCAGTCAACCAGCTGAAGTACTTTGATCACTACAATTTCGAATCACAAGTTTGATTATGGGAGGTGCTAGTTTGTTTGATATTTTCTTCACCACTGGACCACTGTCATCCTAGGTGTTATTTAGTGAAATTCCTTCATATTCTTGTACAATTCTCAATATTATAATTTTCTGGCAATCAACAGCAAGTGCAAAATGGATTATTGGTATCAAGAATTATCTTTCAAGCTGGAATAAATAGTAGTAACAAGCAAAGGCCGGAAGAATCAGTTTACGGACATCCAGACTTCTGTGTGAGGCCAACAGATAGACAGAACAGAATTAGGAAAAAAGAGACAAGTTGATGTGGAATACCAAGGTGATAATCTACTTTCTCGAAAAGGTCTGTAGATTATGAACAAGAAATATCTTGCAACTTTTGTGTTCTTAGGTTTTTGTTCTATTTTTGAGTGTTAAAAGATATTCCTGCAAAGTAAAATGATATGTGATTTGTGCATATATTAGCTTCATCCTACAAGAATAACAGCAATGAAATCACAGCTGCATGGTCTGAACGCTTTATAACAACAGGGTTCTGCACCTTGAAACTCTGGTTGCAAATGAAGGTAACCATATAGGCACCATTAACATAGAGTAATAGAAACTCATTTGAAGAGCTCATTGATATAATGGCCAAAAAGATACATCAATAAAATTTATGACCATATCAATATTAAAGATAAACAAATTTTAGAATGGTTTAAATGTAGACCACGATTAACAAAATGGTAATGCAAATGTACAGAAAAAACAAGCAAAAAGGCAAAATGCAAATCATAAGTGGGAATTAAGTCAGTTTTATTAACTGCATCCACCCATTTGCCAAAGCTGGGGTTGTTTAAGATCCAGGAGATTTTTTTTTTTTCCAGTTTGTCTCTTGCACAACTTTTTGAAAATTCATAGCAATATTTTGAAGGCAGGCTTGTATCACAATACACAGCACATACACTTTTTGTTTACTTTGTAGTCATCACTTTTGTTACACATATTTGGAGCTATATTATTCGCATTTTTGTTAAATAAGTGATGTATATAATGCATTATAATGCTTTTTAATTTACCAGTTTAAAATGTTTAAATTGCAATTATGAATGGTCATAAAATACAGTAATATAAAGTTCTGTGGTGTGTTTCATAGGTGTAAGTTAATCTTTCCTCTCTGCTCTTTAAAGTCATAGCAAGACTCTCCACTCACTCAGAGTTAATGTTTCTCCATAAATCCAACTGCAGTCAAAGAAAGCACTAAGAATTTAAGGTCTTAAAGCCACCTGTTCTCAAAAATTTGGAATGACTTTGGGTTTAGAAAGCTTTCTTTTCTGTGATTTTTGTACAGTAAAGCAAATGAAAAGTTTCTGATACTTTTCTCAGGTCTTCCATATCCAGAGGGGTCTCTGACAAAATTTTGGTTGTAAAAGAAAGCCATGAGTCTGACTTTTCTTTCTAGTTTTCAATGGTGTGTTTTTAGGTTTAATCTGCTCCAAACCTTACTATGTCATAACAAACTTTCTATTTATGATTCACTGTTAGCTGTTTCTTTCAAACTAGTGGAACTTTCCTTATTTTCTAGGAAAAAAAAAATAAAATCCAGCTACTAATGCTTGCCATTTTTAAATAGAAATGAAAGTTAAAACACTGTTTTGGAAAGAAGAATTAAACTACTAGGGATTTCTTGGATTTCTTTACTATGTTACCAACTGCTAGCTCTATATGTTTAACATATGTACCGAAATAAATCTTTCCTGTATCTATAAGCATGTTATTATAATTAAAAGTTCAGATTCAGGAACAGAAAAAAAATATTAGAGCTTTAGGAGCATTAAGAAAACAGTTTCAAAATTATAATATATCTCCTCTTTCATGAATACTTCTTCAAATTTCTAATTGACTCTAATGTGAAGTAGTGCTTTTTAAGAAAACTTTTTATGTGTAGTGTTAAAATAATCTGAAGTACATAAATGTGCACTCATTTTTTTAAGAAAATAATTTACCTAGAAAGACTCACTTATGTGTTTAGATACACCTTTAAAAGTGTCCTGTTATTTCTAACTTCCTGTGGTATTTTCCGAGAAAAAAAGCTGATGTACCATTAACAGAAACTGTGCCCCTATATATGCTGGGACTGTATGTTTCAGATACAGTGCTACTTCTACCTGTGCAAATGCCAATAAAATTAATTTCAGAACTGAAAGATTATGTCCAATTTGTCCCTTGTGTTCTGTAGCCTCATGACATATGCCCAAGACATTATAGGCAAAAGTTAAGCCTGAAAACAGAGAAAAAATAGTGAAATAGATAACTGAGAGTTTCTAAAAATACAGCAAAATTGAACTTCCTAAGTCAGAGCATACTCATGTTTGTCATATCTCTTCAAGTATCATTTGGCTCTTCATTTTTCCAAAGTGGAACAGTTTTTCTTCCTAGTGGGGGGAAATTTCCTTGACATGAAACCGTGACAAGCTCAGACTCACAGAGAGTCTTTTCTTGTTCTTCCATATCATCATTTGATAGCGTCTTTGTCCAAGGACAGATTGTCTCTGACACTCTACTTGCATGTAACATTCTAGTGGTAAGTAGGTGGTAGAAAAGCAGAGAAGCAATTCCAGTAGTGCTCAGAGGAAAAGTACGCTTTGGGATGATCCTAACCAGTTTCATATATGTGGGCATGTACATGTGTGTATTTTGATTTTTTAGCTATGTTTATATTTTGGAAATATATTTTATATATGTTTACATCTAGCAATCGTATGTGTGTGTGTATATGTGATGTTGGTCTCATCAGAGTTCCGTAATGAATCATTAAGTTGACAAGATGACACTTTTTTTTTTTTTTTAATCTCTGAACAGCTCTGGAAATAGGCACATTGCCATGCATTTCAGCTGACAACTATACAAGCAATTGATGAGTTACATGCAGATGTCGTTTGCAATATTTTCAATCTGCAAATGTGTTTGCAATGAGACTGCTTCTGTTTATGAGAAATGCAAGATGAGATCTATGTTTTAGAATATTTTTAGGTCCCTCTGAGTTGCACGATGTGTATAAGCAGTGATTATCATTGTTTCCTATAGATACTTGTAAAAATAATTCCATGAATGGAATGGAAGGCGTGGGAGAATATTTTGATGAATGCACTTAATAATTTAAAAGATTAAATTAAAAAGAAGTCAAAGCCTCTTTGATTGACAGAACCAGTTCAATAATTTTTATAGGGTTCTTAATGATATGGCATTATATAAAACATAAATGTGTAAGACATGTAATTCTTAATGCTAAGGCATATAATTGTGTAAGTATTTGTGAAATCTGTTCTATAAAAACAAAATAAAAATGAAAGCATAGTTGTAACCATGAAGCAGCTGTCCATAAGCACAATATTAACAAATTTAACCACGTCATTTTACTAGTTTGTTTTTTCATTTGGAGAAGGGAGTTTTGCAGATAAGTTTTTTAAGTAAAAAAAAAATTGTTACAAAACTCTCTAAACAACAATGTGTTTTGTGTTTTACTATTTATAAAGGTCGGTGAGTGCACACATGGTAGAGCCAAAATATATCAAAATAACCTAGCTGTCTCTTGCTACATTTATTAAGTTCAAATTGTTCTTCTGGTAGAGTCACAATAGTCTCAATTTCAGTCTTGTATTTGTTGTTGAACCAGAAAGCTCGTGCTAAGTTTATAATCCATTTCAGTTAAACAAGTCTCTGTGAAAAAGAACACTTAAAGAAGACAAAGTATATTGTGATGATAAGAGATAGTCTGGACTTGACTCCCTATTTCACAATATAACTGTGCATAGTGGCAAAATATAGCACAGTATTTAAAATTTTGGGGATGCAGAGCTAATAAAAAGGGGGAAAGGAATGTTTATAACAGTCTTTAACAGAATAATGGAAACAATCAAGTGAAGTGCCCAGGTGTTGCAGAGAAAAGTGTGTTTTGAAAACCAAATACTGAGCATTGCCCTTTTTAATTGCTTAAAGACAGGTCTAAACTGTATTCAAATTGTTTGTTTGGTTTCTAAATATAGCCAGTTATTTAACAACAAGTCTTGACAAATACTTTCAAAAATCTACAAGACGCAGGACGCCAAAGCACTCCTAAGGGAGTCCTGTTAATTCTGTGTATTGGCTTTCATGTGATATCCGATTATTATTTGCTGCCCCCTGTAGTTTGCTTTGACATAGTTTCCATAAAACCATCTGAGATTACTTTAAAATTTAGGAATTTGAAATATATAGGAGATCCTGTTCTTTTCTCCTGTTTATCCTTTGGTTATTTCTTATTTCTATCACTATGTCTGAATTGTGTGGAGAACTGGGATAATTATCAATGAGGTTTTCGTTCAAATGTTATTTGATAGATTAAAACGAACAGTTATTTTAAAGTACATGGATCATATTTTAGACATGACTCTTCTAAAATAAATAGAATTCATTTAAAGAGGCAAATATTTAATAAACTGCTTTGTAAATAGTACAGCATATAAACATCAACATACTCTTTATGGTTCCTTGAAGTCTAGTTTTGGTGAAAACACAGAAGAGTGGTAGTTTGCAAATTTAGCAGGCATCTAAGATGCTTGCTGAGTTTAAAATGGCCCTGTCGCTGACTAATAAGATGTCACGCTGTGCCCCAAAATTTAATAACTGGACTGCACAGTTATCAACATCTCCTTTGAACGAGGAGGGATTAAAGCAGCCTAGCAATAGAATACATGAGAAGAGAGGGCTGCTAAAAGTTATAGCTCAGGGTTTTTTTAACCCAGTAATACTAGAACTACATGATGATCATCTTCCTGGAGGTGTTATGAATTCCTAGAGGTATTATGAGGCACCTGAACCAGAGACATTATGTACTTATTTTTGTTTTAATTTAGAAGAAGAAAACTGAAATCTGGAAAAATAGAACCTGAAGACATTTGTGGCACATTATTCTGTTGACTGCAGATTATAAGGTTTTGTAAAACAAGCATTTGTAGGTAACAGTCACCAGGAATGAAATCTGAGTTCGAAAACTGCCTTCAAGTTCAAACTCAAAACTTCCCAACCAGTCAACATGAATTTCTTACATTTACAAATGACAAGTAATGGAGTTAAAAGGCAAAGTGAGAGCTGATATGAAAAAAGGGTCAGAGGTGTCAGCCGCTGCCACAGATCAGGGCACAATAGCAAATCTAATCTAGTTCAGGAAATTCCTGGTACAGATAAAATTACCTTGAAGCTGTACTTGACCTTCAGAAAAGTTGATCATGCCATGCTTAAGGCAAAATCATAGGGTGAAGAATGACCTAGGCAATTGAAAATTGGTCTGTGCTCGCAGCATTCATCAGTCCCAAATGCTAGGCCTGAACAGCTCCAAGACAGAGCAATGCATGGGGAGTTTTTTGCTTTAATGGATGAAGGCACAAACTTAAATGTCAGCATTCAGTTTACACAGGTGTACACTTGTTAGCCTATGTACCCAAGGCAGAAATTTGTCTTCAAGAATAAATAAAGCAAACAAAGTAGAAGGAAGGAAGATGTGATGGGGCA
>NW_010404058.1:0-52079 GCF_000710305.1 Buceros rhinoceros silvestris | reverse complement strand
GTCACTATGCCCAAGACAGCCTCCAATCTTCCCCAAGCCTGCAGCGTTGCAGGGGGGTGTGGTGGCCCAAGTATGGGACCCGGCACTTGGCCTTGCTGAACCTCGTACCACTGGCCTTGGCCCATGGATCCAGCCTGTCCAGATCCCTCTGTGTAGCCTCTCTACCCTCAAGCAGATCAGCACTCCTGCCTAACTTGGTGTTGTCTGCAAACTTAGTGAGGGTGCACTTGATCCCCTTATCCAGATCATCATTAAACATATTAACCAGAACTGGCCCCAATACCAAGCCCTAGGGAACACCACTTGTGACCAGCCACCAGCTGGATTTGACTGCATTCCCCACCACTCTTTGTGTCTGGCCATAGAGCCATTTTTTTTAGCCAATGAAGAATAGACCCATCCAAGCCATGAACAGCCAGTTTCTCCAAGAGAATGCTGTGGGAAACACAGGCTTTACTAAAGTCTAGGTAGACAACATCCATAGCTGTTCCCTTGTCCGCTAAGCTGGTCACCTTTTCATAAGAGGAGATCGGGTTAGTCAAGCAGGACCTGCCTTTCATAAACCCGTGCTGACTGGGCCTGATCACCTGGTGTCCTGTACATGTCACGTGATGGCACCCAAGGTGATGTGCTCCATAACCCTCCCTGGCATCAAGGTCAGGCAGACAGGACTGCACTTCCCCAGGCCATTCTTCCGGCCCTTCTTGTGGATGAGCATCACATTTGCTAACTTCCAGTCAGCTGCATCCTCCCCAGTTAGCCAGGGTCATTGGTAAACAATGAAAAGTGGCTTAGTGAGCCCTTGTGACAGATGCTGCTGTATCCTTGGGGCCCTTGTGACAGCTCCCTCTGTACCCTTGGGTGGATCCCATTTGGCCCCAGAGATTTATGTGCATTCAAGTGGAGTGGTAGGCCACTGACCATTTCCTCTTGGATGATCAGGGCTTCATCCTGCTCCCCATCCCTGTTGTCCAGCTCAGAGGGCTGGGTGCCTGGAGAACAACAGGTCTGACTGTTAAAGACTGAGGCAAAGGCAGCATTCAGTACCTCAGCCTTTTCCTCATCCTAGGTCACTATGTCTTCCCTGCCCCCATCCAGTAAAGGATGGAGATTCTCCTTGGTTCTCCTTTTGTTGTTAATGCACTTAGAGAAACATTTTTTATTGTCTTTTATGGCAATGGCCAGATTAAGTTCTAGTTGGCCCTTTGGCCCTTCCAGTTTTCTCCCTGCGCAGCCTCACGAGATCCTTGTAGTCCTCCTGAGTGGCCCCTTCTTTCATAGACCATAAACTATCCTTTTCTTTCTGAGTTCCAGCCAAAGCTCTCTTTTTGCTTTCAAAGTCAGGCTAGTCTTTTCCCCCATCAGCTCGTCTTCCTGCACACTGGGATAGCCTGCTCCTGCATCTTTAAGATTTCCTTCTTGAAGAATGTTCAGCTTTCCTGGACTCCTTTGCCCTCCGAGAATGCCTTCTAAAGAGGTCATAGTGTGCTCACCGGATGTCCAAGGTGGCAGTTCTGCTCCCACTCCTTACTTTCCCAAGAACTGAAAACTACCATCTCATGGTCACTATGTCCAAGATGGCTTCCAACCTTCATATCACCCAGAAGTCCTCTCTGTTGAAGAGAAGCATGTCTGTCAGAGAGCCTTACCTAGCTGCCTCACTCATCTGCTGTGTCTGGAAGCTCTTCTTCATACACTCGAGGAACCCCCTGAACTGTTTTCTCTCTGCTGTATTGTATTTCCAACAGCCATCTGGTAAGTTGAAGTCCCCCGTAAGAACAAGTGGTAGTGATTGTGAGATTTCTCCCAGCTGCTTACAGGATATTTTTTTTGCCTCTTGATCCTGTTTGGGCAGACTATAACAGACTGTCATAACACGATATCTGCCTGGTTGGCCTTTCCCCTGATTCTTACCCATAAACACTCAACCCTGTTGTCACTGTCCTTACGCTCAAGACAATCAAAACACTCCCTAACATACAGGGCCACTCCACTGCCTTGCCTTCCCAGCCTTTTCCTTCTGAAGAGTCTGTAGCCATCCAATGCAGCACTTCAGTTCTGTGAATCATTCCCCCCATGTTTCTCTTCCTTCTTCAATAAACAAAAATATTAGGAGAAGAAAATAATAAAGCAATATGGTTGCTTTAGTCAGTCTCCTTTGCTGTGTGCATCTTCAGTGGGCAGCCCGCATTTGAGAGAGTTAACTGCCATATTCCCAAAAATCAGCAGGACTTTTTAGGATCACAGGATGATTCAGGTTGGAAGGGACTGCAGGGTTTCCTCATTCAACTTTCTCCTTAAAGCAGGGGTTAGCCCTGAGATTGGACCAAGTTACTCAGAGCTTTATGCAGTCCAGTCTTAAAACCTCTGACAAGGGAGACTGCACAACAGTGCAGCCTGTTCCAACAGCAGACTGTCCTTGTGGTGAAAGTGGTTTTTTGTTGGATGTAGTCTGAACCTGTCTCAACTCACAACTCATTGGCTTATGCTGCCAGCAGGCACCGGTGTGAGATAAGCCTTAAGTGTGTGACAGAAATTTAAGAGTTGCAGTTCATATTTTGACTTTACAAAGCTTTGCTGAGTTTTATTAGTCAACAAAGATGAGTAATCATAGGTAATCAGGGCAACCATGAACTCTCAAAAACCAGTAAAAGTAGTTTAAAGGAATACAGGTGAGGAGCTGCTTAGATTAAGCAAATCATGGTCTAAATCTTAAAGAAAAAATGAAAGAAAGACTTCAGAGGTTAGTTTAGTATTTTGTTGCGAATACTTATTCTGAGTACTCTAATTTTGGCAGGAGAGAATATCTTTATACAGTAGTGGTTCAGTATCTCATTAGCATCATTATAAGTGAAAATTATATCTCGGTGCTTGGCAGTACTTGTAAACTTGTCTCATTCATGATGTAATTTCAGTGTTGTCACTGTAACAGTGTTGGAGTGAAAAGCTGCTATTGCTCAATGCTGTTCTGATGTCTGATTGTAGAGACAAGCTGAGCAAGGATGAGGGTACTGCTTGGAGTGTGCTGCTGCTCAATGTGGCCTGCAGGAGTTGAGAAATGTGAGCAGAGTGTTGCTGTTTTCCCAGTTAGATTTTTATATTCTCCTTCTGTAGATTTACTGAGAGAGGGAAGGGATTTGTTTCAAGGCATAACTGGTTTTAAAACAGATATGCCACTGATTACCATTTCATTGGCTGAACAGATTTTCGTAGCCTTCAATGATTACAGCCTGTTAATGTGTGTGCAGTTCCAATTTTCCTTATAGTTGTCAAAGGAATTTCTTAGAATCTTTAAAAATTACACTTAATTCTTATCCTAGTTTTCCGAGAGTTCCCTGAGTCCTTTTGGACTACAGTAAGAGTTGATGTTCTACTTTGAATAGGCCAAGATATCATCAGAAATATATAATAAGCAAATGAAACCAAATTTATTTTTTGAGAGATTTCAGTCATTATAGTTGTTACTAACAGTACTGTAAAGGGTGACTCAACAGTTTCACAGGTTGCTTAGTTGTTTTCAGATAGCTAATTGCCTAAGTTAATTATTTTAAAACCTATTGTTTTCTTACAGTAATAATCAATTACAATATTAGTTCTGGCCATCTACATTTCTATGTAAAGAATTCTGCTTATTCTTTGATGGCATTAGGAAGTTGTTGTGTGATACTTCTTTTACATACAAAATACTTGCAAATACACGTCTTGAAAACACTTCTTAAATAAAGTAACTATCCTCTTCTGTACAATACTTTCCAATTCAGTGGTTTTTAGTTTCCAGAATAAAAGAGTTGGAGAGGTTATTTCAGTAAGTGTCTAATATATTCTATGAATATCTTTGAATAGACTTAAATTTCTTTCTTGTAAAGGTAAGATCACTTAGACTTAATCTCACGATTGCAAATTCATCTTGATTTTGCTTGTTTATGAGCAGAATATATTTCCAATTATTTTATTTCAGACAAAATTTATACTCCATTAATGCAATGCTTTGATGACCAATTAGTATCTTCTATCAGACTGGGGTCCCTATGGTTTTGTTTTTATATACCAATAAAATGTCAGTTTCTTTTCCATGGATACTTCTTAAATCTGCAGCTGGTGCTGTTGCCACATTGTTGCAGTAACTAGCACTTGCAGCATTTTTCAGAGTGTAGCATAGAGCAGGTTAGTGTAAGAAGTAAAGAGGAAGTTGAAAATACTTTGGTTTTAACTGTGTAAACACACTTGTCAATAAACATTTTATTTCTTGGTTGAGGATCATTTCTGATCCTTTAAACAAAGCACAAATGCTGTCTTTAACACAGAAATAATTATGTGCATGTGAGGTTTCTGTTTTCAGAATATTACAGATTTATTTCAGAATTTTGTGCATTAATCTTCTGACCATTGCTGCAGTCTAGTTTCCATTTTGTCTAAAAGTTGAAAATTGTCTTTTTCCTAGTAGAGGATCAAGCCAGGGAGAGACCCGGTTTTACTAGCAGTATTTATTAGAACATCCAGTAATTAAGTTGTTGTTACTAATAGCCAGTAGATATTCACAGAGTGCCATAACTTATTCACTTGTACTTAGTTACCCAGTTGCAGCCACAGTTGGGAGGCCAGTCACAGCTGCTTGCTCAGAGGTGGAAGGTTGTACTGACATGCCAATGACTTCTAGGTAGGTGTTCAGAAAGTGTTCAAGGTCAGGTTGGACAGGGCTCTGAGCAACCTGAGCTAAAGATGTCGCTGCTCACTGCAGGAGGGTTGGACTGGGTGGCCTTTGAAGGTCCCTTCCAACCCAAACCATTCCGTGATTCTGTGGAAGTTCTTCAAGCAGTCCACTGTTTCTTAAAGTGTATATATAATCCTGTCATCTGTGTTCGCATATAGCAGCACTGTGGGTTTGGATGTTGTCTGAACTGTACAGCATGGTCATGCTAGTGTACCGATGCAGCTGGTGTTCTGAATTTATGAATTGCTGCAAATTCAACTGGGCCGGTTTTCTCTGGAGCTTATCTGTTCTTGGGAGATTTTCACACACTGCCTCTCAACACTTCTTTTCTTGGCCTCCTGCATTTTGGTACCTCTGCCCCCATCCCCACACACAGGTACTTAGAGAAGACACTGGCACAAACCCATGCAGAAGGGGCTGTTACGTCATTACTGTTGTTGAAAATGTGTGAATATCTGGTTGGTTTATTCAACCTATACACATGGCTCCATAGCTGGTTTAGCCGACTATCTTTTTCCCCTTCTTTGTGGGAATTAGAATTACTTTGCCATAGCTATGTTTTCAGTTGTATTCATAAATCTAAATTCATATTTATACCTACACTTTTATATATGTGTGACTGCCCTGTATTAAGATGAATCAGGTGAAAGGAAGAACAAGAAAAAGAGCTCTTACACTCTGCTGGCTTTTAGGGGCAAACATGGATGTTCTTGTGTCAGATCTCTGCAATGGGAATGGACTTTCTAGTGGCTCCTTGCTCACAGTAATGAGACAGGTAATAGTGACAAACGGCAGGCAGGAATGGGTGAAGCTGAAACCAGTGAAGAATGAAACAGTAGTAATTTCTGAATTGGCCATTGCCAAAAGATATGCCTTCACCTAATTCCCTACTGCCAAGCAGAGTCTCCTTTATGTTTTCCCTGCAGCTTTTCTTACTGAACAACGTATGTATAGCTGTTACACCAAATTCCTGATTTGCAAAGAAGGGTTTAATCCTGTCCTAAGAATATGCAGGAGTCAACTCTTCCCCGTTTTTTTTCCTGTTTCTGCAATTCCAGGCTGGATATTTTCTTCTTTTGACTGAATGCTTACCTGTAATTCTAGGTCCTGTGTTCAAATATTATAGCATTTATAAATACAACAGATTGATAATGACAAAAAAATTCTTGCTTTTCTCAGTACAGCTCACTGTTACTCTCCAAAATCTCTCATTCACTGTAAATAGTCTTTTAGATCCCTTGCAGAAAAGCCTGAACAAACTGATGAACCCTGATGACAAATCTAGCCTCTGAGCTTTTGAACGGAGAAAATTTCATCATCCAAAGTCCGTCCTTTATTTTAAAATCCACGGTGTGCCAGCCTGCTTACAGTTCTATGAACTGCTCAGAGGAGCACACATGTTTTGTACTGGATATTTAAAAAGAAGAAACAAGCCGAGACCTTATTACTTAAAGCTTTGGATGAATTTTTAAAACTTATGCTTAATTCAGAGCAAATGTTAATCAGTGTAGCCTATATGACACAGGTATGAGAAGTTCTCTTTGAATTAACAGTTTAACAGTGCAGCACCTGAAGTCTGCTGGTATTGAGAGTGCAGTTTTCTGTGCACTGACTGCAGTAGCTAGTGTCAGAAAAATAAGTAATTTGGAATAATCACGTCTGAAGGGAAATCTGAAGTCTGACAATGTCAAGGGTTTCTTGAGAAGGAACGCTTTGGTTACAATTAGGCATTTCTGTGTGTTCAGAAATAGCAGGTGCAGGTACATTTTAATTCATAGTGTACTTTGCCTGATTGCCAAGCCGAGAACTACAGACAATTCTGTCTACTGTTTACTTGCAACTAAGGAAATTTAATTTCTGTGCTCATAATTTCTTCTCCATTAGCATACAGAAACATTTTGCAAAGCTGTGATTGTAATACTGAGTATTTTTTTTAGTAGCACACTGTTTAAGATAAGTGCATCAGTAAGGAATAAAGGCTAAATTTTTTCCTCCACTTTTTACTGAACCATAAAACTCTTTTGTTCATCTTGTTTAAATCCAAAACAACGGACTGAAACTGAAATGAATATAATGACACCATGTATTCCTTACTCAGAATGGGAGTAGACATGACGGTGCTGACAGTTCCATGGGCTTCTTGGCAAAAAATCCTTAATACCCGATCAAAACTGAGAGTAGCTTAGCATAAATAGAACCAAGGTTTGTCATAAAACCAAAATCACTGTCATTGGAACAATTTCACTTTGGTTTAAGTGATTCATCCAAAGGGTTGGGTTGGTGGGGTTTTTTTGAAGTGTTTAATTGTATAACTGATCTGCTTGCATAACGTTACAGAAATTCTGACTTGTTTCATCAAGCTGTGTTCATTTAACAGTCAGAATTAATGGTTTATCACAAACTGATTGATCTTTGTTTTTCTTCAGGAAGTGTCACTGCAGCAGACCGCACAGCCTACATCGACAATAGTTCGTCCAGCATCGCTACAGGTTCCTAATGTACTACTTACAAGTTCTGACTCAAGTGTTATTATTCAGCAGGCAATACCATCACCAACGTCTAGTACTGTTATTACCCAGGCTCCATCCTCTAACAGACCAATAGTGTAAGTTATGTAAATCTTAGTAAAGTGTTTTCTTACTCAGTTTGAAAATATTTGGTCTTGTTTACTTTCAGTTACTGTTTCTGCAGTTAATGTACAAATTTGAGATGCTTTGGTGTAATGTGGTGCTTTACTACATATGAAACATACGACTTTCACTACATGTGAAATATAATTCCATGTTCTCCACATCACTAAGTTCATGTTTTTGATCTCCAAATAAATACTACATTGCAACTGTAATCAAACAAACCAATTTAAAATAATGTGTAAACTTGTTCTTTTTTCTGGATAGGTTTTCTTTTATATAGTTCATTCCTTTTTCAGTCCAGTTCCAGGTCCTTTTCCTCTGCTGTTACATCTTCCTAATGGACAAACCATGCCTGTTGCTATTCCTGCATCTATCACAAATTCTAATGTGCATGTCCCTGCTGCAGTTCCAGTAAGTAAGCATGATGCTAATATTCATTTGAAAATGGAGCAGATTTGCATAAGTGCAGCATGGAACTTAGTTTTAAGCAGCTTGATAGCTGTGTTGGCTTCAGAGGGTAGTGCTGTCATATGCTCTCTATTATGATAACATACTCAGGTTTTCTTCATTTTTATACTTTATCTGGTCAGCTTGTTAGACCTGTCACCATGGTGCCTAGTATCCCAGGAATCCCAGGGCCTTCCTCCCCACAGCCAGTGCAGTCTGAGGCTAAATTGGTAAGTGAAAAAACTCCATTATTCCTCAAGAAGAATAACTTGAGAAATTAATTAAATTCTATTGCTTTTTAAAACAGCTGTAGTTTTCTTTTGTTAGTCTAAATTCTTGAAGTACAAATTTAATAAAAACAGAAAAATAACAGCTGCATTTATTTTACAGTTTTTCAAATTCCAGCCTGTGTTAGTTCTGTGGTTAATGGTCATTTTGCTCTTATTTTCAATCTTTCTCTTTTTTCCTTTAAATGAACTAAATTTTTAACTGACTCCTTCTTGCTCCTTTTATGGGAGGATAGGAAATGTTAGTTGGAAGAAAGACAAGATTAGTAGCATCTTAGTGGACATCACCTTCAGAGAAGCAGAATATGTTTCCTCCCAAAGGATACAATATTCCTTTAAAACACTAGGAAAACAAAAAGGCTTTTAACAATGTTTTTGGAATCTCAACTGAATATAGTCCATTTGGCAAGAGTTTTGTAATTAGATAGGTCTTACTGGCATAGTTAGGAAACTGTTCTATGTGGAGGTCGTTTCTGTTGTGTCAGGGCAGTTTGGGGGGTTTGGGGATTATTTGGGAAAATCATGAGTAAAGTGGAAAAGTTTGGGGGTTTTGTTTCTATATTAGTGATCCAGTTATGGTTGTAGTTTGAGTTAATCAATTTCTTGAAGAATTTTCTGCAACATTAGACAGTTGCCTCTGATTTTTGCTGACTTGCTTTAGAACAGACGGAACAAACAATAGAAAAATCTATTATTAAACATTAATTAACCCATTTATGTATTTACAAGGTGTATCTGTAAACAATATCTGTCTTGCAAAGTAGTGTTCCTCTTCTGACTCTTACTTTATGCTAAAAAAAGGATCAGGAACACCTGCTAGATGAAATACATTTTTGTATATCAATACTGGTAAGTGGGAGAATGCCCTTAACATCCTTTGATATCTCATTTCTCTCAACCTAAAACTCTGGGCTTTCTTTCCCTAGCAATTTTCTCTCCTGAAACCACAATATGAAAAACAGTGAGTCTGGGAATACTAATTACTCTGCTGTCTGGAGTAGTGGGATTCCAGTATAGTGGGCACACCGAATACTGAAGCTATTGTGGAGAGCTGGTCACCAGTGCACTGACTTCACCTGATCATGTCAGGTCTTCATTTTCCTCGTCTGTTGAACATGATGACTTTTAAAATAGCGTAGAGAGGTACAGAAAGCAAGAAGGTCTGTTTCTTCTGTGCATCTTTGTCCCCATAGGAATGGAAAAGGAATCTTCTAATACCTGAGGAAATATTTAACTGTAACCAGCTCTGATGAAATGGTTAAATCTTAAATCCTGGAGAGAATAATGTAAGAAAGTGAAAACAACAGCTGTGTTCTCAGAAATTACACATTCCTTAGAGTCAGGAAACTCATGCACTGAACTCTGCTTTCTGAAATCCAGGAGGAATTGGTTCCAAATTTTTTTTTAGATGGGCAAGAAATTAGTTTTTTAAGCATATTACTGCATGAGTTGCTCTTACAAAGCTTTAAAGGCCGGAAGGAAATACATGTATGTTGTGAAGATTTTGATCTCATGCTGGAAGAAGCAATCACTCAGATGGTAAGAAAAACAAAGATTATTAGATTTAAAATATAAGTCTAATTAGAATTTAGCTATTAATGTACTTCAGTGAGACTGTAAAAAGGGTATTTGCAGTATTTCTTCTCTTTTCACTTTATATGAAGCATGAGCAGAATTTGAGAATATCAGAATTATATATATTTCTTATCTTCATTTACTTTTATATAGTGCCTATTCACAAAAAATAAAAAAGAAAAAATAAAAAACTTTATTTCTTATCACTCCTAAAATAAAAGCAATTTAATGAGAAACTTCATGTAGAAAAACTTTCAACAGGAAGACCAACTCACTATGACATGTGAGGCATTGTTGGCAGATACGTGATTATTTATTAAGTTCCAATTAATTTTTAAAATCTAAGTGTTTGTGATACCAAGTCCTTTCTTTTTCGTGTATGTCTTGAAAATAATTTTGCTTGCTACATGTTACATTCTGTAAAGGTATAATAGGTTCATTTTCCACTTGAGTTCCTGGTGAAGCAGTAGAGACTTAATATTTAGTTTTACAGCTACTTATTTGATTTTTATTTCATTAGTAATTCACATTTGAAGTTGAACTATAATTTATTACACCGAAATTTAATAAGTGAACAGTGTATGTTTCATCTGTTAACAGTATACTGCAGTTTGTGGTTTTGTTGGTATACTTAAATTAGCAGAATCCTAGGAACACTTCCTGTGTCCTTTTGCCTACCATAGCTACATTTTTTTCTTCATGTTGGGAAGCAGTCCTGAAGGGCAAAGGATTCCAGGAAGGCTGTGCATTCTTCAAGAAGGAGATTGTAAAGGTGCAGATTATGGCCTATGAAAGAAGGGGCCACTCAGGAGGACTACAAAGATCTCGTGAGGCTGCGCAGGGAGAAAATTGGAAGGGCCAAAGGGCCAACTAGAACTTAATCTGGCCATTGCCATAAAAGACAATTAAAAATGTTTCTCTAAGTGCATTAACAACAAAAGGAGAACCAAGGAGAATCTCCATCCTTTACTGGATGGGGGCAGGGGAGACATAGTGACCTAGGATGAGGAAAAGGCTGAGGTACTGAATGCTGCCTTTGCCTCAGTCTTTAACAGTCAGACCTGTTGTTCTCCAGGCACCCAGCCCTCTGAGCTGGACAACAGGGATGGGGAGCAGGATGAAGGCCCAGTAATTCAGGATGATTAATTGCAAGTCTCTGGGGCTAGATGGGATCCACCCAAGGGTACAGAGGGAGCTGTCACAAGGGCTCACTAAGCCACTTTTCATTGTTTACCAACAACCCTGGCTAACTGGGGAGGACGCAATTGACTGGAAGTTAGCAAATGTGATGCTCATCCACAAGAAGGGCAGAAGGGTGGCCTGGGGAAGTGCAGTCCTGTCTGCCTGACCTTGATGCCAGGGAGGGTTATGGAGCACATCACCTTGGATACCATCATGCGAGCAGTGGTGAATGCAGTCAAATCCAGCTGGTGGCTGGTCACAAGCGGTGTTCCCCAGGGCTTGGTATTGGAGCCAGTTCTGGTTAATATGTTTAATGATGATCTGGATAAGGGGATCAAGTGCACCCTCACTAAGTTTGCAGACAACACCAAGTTAGGCAGGAGTGCTGATCTGCTTGAGGGTAGAGAGGCTACTCAGAGGGATCTGGACAGGCTGGATCAATGGTCCAAGGCCAGTGGTACGAGGTTTGGCAAGGCCAAGTGCCGGGTCCCGTACTTGGGCCACCACACCCCCCTGCAATGCTACAGGCTTGGGGAAGAGTAGCTGGAAAGCTGCCTGGCAGAGAAGGACCTTGGGGTGTTGGTCAACAGATGGCTGAATATAAGCCAGCAGTGTGCCCAGGTGACTAAGAAGTTTTGCCTGGAGAAAAGGAGGCTGAGAGGAGATCTTATCACTCTCTACAGCTCCCTGAAAGGAGGTTGTAGTGAGGTGGAAGTTGGTCTCTTTTCCCAAGTAACAGAGCAGTGGTGAATGCAGTCAAATCCAGCTGGTGGCTGGTCACAAGCGGTGTTCCCCAGGGCTTGGTATTGGAGCCAGTTCTGGTTAATATGTTTAATGATGATCTGGATAAGGGGATCAAGTGCACCCTCACTAAGTTTGCAGACAACACCAAGTTAGGCAGGAGTGCTGATCTGCTTGAGGGTAGAGAGGCTACTCAGAGGGATCTGGACAGGCTGGATCAATGGTCCAAGGCCAGTGGTACGAGGTTTGGCAAGGCCAAGTGCCGGGTCCCGTACTTGGGCCACCACACCCCCCTGCAATGCTACAGGCTTGGGGAAGAGTAGCTGGAAAGCTGCCTGGCAGAGAAGGACCTTGGGGTGTTGGTCAACAGATGGCTGAATATAAGCCAGCAGTGTGCCCAGGTGACTAAGAAGTTTTGCCTGGAGAAAAGGAGGCTGAGAGGAGATCTTATCACTCTCTACAGCTCCCTGAAAGGAGGTTGTAGTGAGGTGGAAGTTGGTCTCTTTTCCCAAGTAACAAGTGATAGGACAAGAGGAAATGGCCTAAAGTCGCACCAGGGGAGCTCAAGGTTAGATATAATGAAAAATGTCTTGCCCAAAAGAATTGTGAAGCGTTGGAACAGGCTGACCAGGGGAGTGGTGGAGTCCCCATGAGGCGCTGAGGGACATGGCTTAGTGGTGACCTGGCAGTGTAGGGTTAACGGTTGGACTCCATGGTCTTTTGTTTTCCAACCAAAACAGTTCTATGAAGCTATCAGCCTAGTATACTCAGTGTCTTTTGGACAGAAAGCTGGAAGAAGCTGAGATCCTCCATTCCAACAGTAAAGGCCTAGGAATCGGGATTTTTATAGGTCTTTGGAATTTTCTTGGCTTTTGCTTTATTTTATTTATTTATTATTCAGAGAAAATTTTTATTGTTCTTTATAGGCAGACCTTGCAGTCTCACTGATTTTTTTTCATATTGCATTATGAAATGTAGAGATGGAATATGTAACAAATATAAAACTTGCTCTAAGTTTCCTAACATTGCAGCTATTCCTCAGATTTTTAAGTTTGGTAGTTTATGGGATGCAACAGTTGGACACAATGTGTTTTTCATATCTCCAAAGGGATTTGTCATATATGCTTTTGGCCTCTGTTGTCTGAATCTATCTCTTATTCAAAGGCCGTGCTTTCCTAACATGGTGTTCTGTATTTTCCACTATCATATGTATGACAGTACTATTTCAAGGTATTCTTAATTGTCACAAATCTGCCTACTTCAGAAGCTGAGTAAAATTCCTGAAGAACTGTTAGCAGTATCTTCGTCGTTTTAAGATGCAATATCCCTAAATTGCTGAATTCCTCTCAGATATAGATCTGTCATTTGTAGAAGGCACAACTCTTGCGTGTTTTCGATTAAATATCTGGCACAAACCAAGGCAGGAAACAGGCACTTCCCTTCGTTTGTGCTTTCTCTACAGAGGCTATTTCTGCAGTTCGTTTCTTGCGTGACATTTCAATAACCTTAATGTATTTTAGAGTTCTCTAATAAGAAAAGTATGTTGTGCTCTGATTTCATTCTTGATCTCAATCATTCATTTCTCTCTTGCCTCTTTACAAAAGGCTACTGTTGTGAGGACTTCCTTTTTTTCCTTTTTTTAAATGAAGGTGAGAACTAATTTGGTAAAAATCAAATTAGAGGTTTTTTTATTTCCTGATGCTGTGCAGTTTAATTATTTAAATATGGATTTGGGGCACTTAATTTCTGTATTTTTATTTCTGTGAAAACAACACGTTTCTTCTATTTTGATGGATACCTGTGGTTTTCTTATGAGTTGCGTATACCAAATAGTACATAGAGCATCATATATTTTCTTTATAT
This sequence comes from Buceros rhinoceros silvestris, assembly GCF_000710305.1. Lineage (NCBI taxonomy): Eukaryota > Metazoa > Chordata > Aves > Bucerotiformes > Bucerotidae > Buceros > Buceros rhinoceros. Next base: position 38,640 of record NW_010404058.1, on the reverse strand, counting down.
AAAATCGTGAGTGAAGTTTAGTAAAACAAACTGATTTTTTGATTTCTAAAAGCTAAAACTTAAAATAACTGGCAGAAGATGTCTCTGGTAATGGGGATAGGATGCCTTCCTATAAGACAATTAGAATTTTCCTTCAGCTGTCCTAGAAGTCCTTAAATCCCTTAGAGATACGGGCTCTAATACGCTTGCTGTGTATGGATTTTCTCCCCCTATCGACAGCTTTCACAGACTTTTTTCAGTTCATAAATGGGCTCCCTTATGACACTTGAAAGTGGTTTTTAGATCAGAGTGTCCAAGCTTAATGCATAATAATCAGAACTGTGGACTTATTTCTATGTTTGATAAAGTTTTCAGTCTGAAATGTCGAACTCTTTCAGCATGGCAGTTTGGGTTATTCCTGTGAAGCAAGTTACTGAGATGTCATTTCTAGAACTCTGTTATTTCTTTGCTGAAATCCTCTTTTCTCTGGTTACCATTAAAGCTGCCTGACACTAAATGATCACGTAAATTCCATAGAGGGATGGTTGCATGTAAGAACAGGTTCACTGAATGAAATAATAGCAGAAAAATGTATACAACTGCAAGGAATAATGACTAGGAGGAAAAAATAAGGTGTAAAAAGAAAGAAAAAAAAAAAGAAAAAGAAGGAAAAAACCACACGAGACAAAAATTTCTAACTGGCTATGCAGTGGGCCAGATTTTTATTATTGGTGACATTATTGCAAGAAGCTCTCAGCTGAAGCAGCTTTTAGTGGAATTTAGTGGACAGTTGTGTTAAACACAATCTTGGTGTCTGCTTCAGCACTGAAACATGCAGTGCTATATGTGTTTCAGTGCTATGGGACAATTATCTGGAAAGAGATTGCTTTTTTATTTAATTGTCCAATATTGAAGTTATTGTAGTGAAAATAGTTGGTCTGTTCACACCTGTGAAAGGTGCTGTCCTCTAGTTTTGAACACTCTTGGATCCTTTTCCTCCTGGTGCTTGTAGAGCTCCAGTGAAATACACCTAGTGTTTTTATTCAGACACAAACTTTTACTTCTATTCTTTTGAAAATATCTTTGTATCTTATACTGAGAATGACGTTCAATGGGAGTGAAAACAAGTTTCAGATTTCCGTGGCTCAATAATATAAATTGACATTTTTTCTGACATGACTTTGTATTTTTTGCTATGCTGAAGAAACTAATTTCCACACACTTAAGTAAAATCAAATGCATAAGTCAGTTTTGTGGTATTTTAGAGGAGCTTAGAACTAGATGCAATAGGTATGTTTAGAAACCAAACCAAAACAAAACTACTTCTTCACTGCGATAAGGATGCATGATGCTATTACAGAATTGCTTCTGATCTTTTTGTGAGAAGTTCTGCAATTGTGTGCTTTCTGTATTTGAAGTGTGAGCCATGAGTTTAACTCCTAGTTGTAAGACATTATTTTTTTTTTTGTGGATGCAAACTTTATGTTCAGACCCCTCTGCATGGATTGCAGAAGTTTCCAAAGAACTTAAAAATGGCTTTAACACTGAATGTCTCCCTCTGTCTCCTCCTACCCATTTAAAACCTTTTGTCACAATCTGAGAAATACCTTGCACGCAGTGGGCAACCAGTAGGCTTTCTGCAGGAGGTTTCTACTGAGAAGTGACAAGAGGGCAGCTTGGCAAATGTTCAGGAACTGACATTAACTTGCTGGAGCCCGGCATGGGACCTTGTGTTCAGCAGAATTCTTCTGACCTGTCTCTCTGCATGCCGAGCTAATCAGCAAACACCTAATGAGCCTACTCTGAAGAAACAGACCCTCTCACAACCTACTTCAATTTCCTATGTTCTCTGGGGGTGGAGAGACAAGACTTCGTAAGGACTGATGATGCTGCAAAGACCACAATAATGATAATTAACTTGCTGAATTTAGAAGATTATGCTGTTAATTAGTTGCAAAATAAAGATAAGTAATAGAGCGGCAGATGGTAGGATAACACCCAGGAGAAGGAGGGTTATTACTCTGATGAGCTTTTGTGGCAGATATGAAATATGGATCTGAGTTTTTCACAAATTGTTTCTGGAGCATATTATCTTGTTTCTGTGAGCTCTTGATGGAATGATCCAGTCCTACCAAATTTTGACAGATGCGGTGAGGGATTTCTTTTCAAGGATATACGTGAACAATAAAGCTAATAAAGACTTTAAGAACTATTCATCTATTTGAAAAAAAATAAACAAACCTTGGTTGTGATCAGGTTTCCCCACATAATAATGCTTATATACATTTATTCTAATATTTGTTTTAATATACTTGATTTTTAAAACTGAGATTCTCGTAATATCTGGGGTAGCTATCTCCCTACTCACAGGAAGCATAACATCTACGTAGTATTTTATTCCAGCATTACCTTCTAAAATACGAAACCTTTTAAATACATGAGCTGATATCTCCTTGTGAAAATTTGTAGATATTCCTCAGATTCTTACAATGTTTCTCTGTTTGTGGATAATTTCAATCATAGCTATTTGAATTTAGATTTTTAAACTCTGTAATATAAAACTAAACCAAATTATTTTCTGTTTCTCTTTCCATAGTACCTTACAGGTAACAGTGCAATTTTCAAAAGGAGTTACTTATAAATTTACAAAACTATAATGTTTAAACATTAGCATTACAATAGGGAAAGTTAAGGAACGCTTTCTTTGCACATCCCTTGTGCTCAGTGATAGATCTTTTATAAGGTAGGCAGTATTGTGCTATTTTCTTTACTTTCTACTGCCATTTTCAAATAAAATTGAAAATAATGAAATTTAGTAACATGAACTTCCTTTCTTTTTAGGTTAACTTTGCAAATATTTCTTTAACACAGAAATGCAGAAGTAGAAAGACTGGAGTTACACAATAGCAGTCACTTGCCTTATGTGCACGGCAGAAAAACAAACCAAGCCTAATTAGTTTTGTTTCATCTCCCAAATCTTCTGAACTTGGGCTGTCTTTCACTAAGGAAATGGATATGCTAGTAAAACTTTTTCTTGAAGTTACCAACTTCAAGCACACAGTACAAAGCATTTCTAGGAGTTTATGTTCTCTGTTGTTTTGTGGTATTTTTGTGGAGGGTACTTACATCAAGATGTGCTCATGCAGTCACGAGCAGAACAAATCTCTCTGGCCATACACATACTAACTATAAATGTTCATGATCCTCTGCCATGCAAATGAGAAGTTAGCTTGTTATCACTGAACTTACACTTGATTTGCATGAAATCTAGTAATTTTTACTTCTTATGGCAGTGGAAGAGGAGTTACATATATATATATATATATGTTGTGTCTTGGTTGAGGAGTAGTTTTTGAGACAGGCACTTCGATATAAAAGTCACTTGAAGTAAAAGAGAGCATGTCCTTGAAAGCCTCAGCAAAAGCTAAAATAGACATATTGTAGCTAATTTGTTGCAGCCATTTGTACTGTCACTGCTGTCTTGATTTTGACTCCTGGAAGTTTGTCGCGTCCTGCCAAACAACAAGTTACGATATAAGAAATAATTCTAAAGTAATTCAGATGATAATGAAAATAACATTGTGACAAATCAGATGCTAATAACTTTTAGAAAGGATATTGGATAAAATTATCATAATAACATAAAATACTTGGTAGTTTTTTTAAAAAATATTTTTTAAAAAGTGATTTGAAAGTGATATGTTTCCCTGGTAGTCCTCATGGTAGCTTATAAATTTTACCATTTAATTAATGACTGGGGTTAGTTAGAATTTTAAGGGGGGGCAGAAATAATATTATCAGCTTTTCAGTTGTTGTAATTAGATCATAATTTCAGTTTTAGAAATTTTAGTTAGACAATTAGAAAACACTTAGGCCTTTCTGCACTTTTTTAGCTGGAGACAGGGACTGAATTTTTTTTGTTAGCTTCATTTTCCAAGGTGAATTAGGAAGGTAAAAGTTAATTCTGGAGTTTGTTTTAATGCTGTAAAGAAAGTGTTAAACCAACTACATAAAGGCTTGGGATTTTCGGAGTACTGTACTCACACTAAGAATTGTTGGTAAGTTTTCTTAAAAATTAGTGTCATCCTGCCCTAACGCCTGCAGCTATCCTAAATTTTTGTTATTATAGCTGAGCACTGGGGAAATTACTGTAAATTTGTTTCAGAAACTTTTCTGAAAGCACCTTCTTCATTCTGGGGAACTTACAAAGTTGATACAAAAATGAGGTGGGGAGCAGAATTTCATTGACACCAGATTTATACGTACATTTGAATGGTCCCTGTCTGGGCTAATCTGTGCTGTTAATTCAATCTGGAACAGTCAGTACAGAAAAGACTTTTTACAGAAGTCGCTGGCTAAAGATTCCTTAACAGCAAGTGAGCAGAGGAATGTTGGAGTGTCTTTGTTCTCTATGTAGTCCTCAAATGGTGTAGATACTGGTGGTGGTGGTGTTCAGATGCTTCAGTCAACTATGCGGACTCAATAGTTCATGTAATTTGCCATTTTTGCAGTTCTGACAGAGGTAATCTAACTGTAGAATAATATCCAGGAAAGCCCATCACCATGAGATGTAGGGGAGAGCTGTCACTATATCTTAATGACGTCATTGTTGAGAGACATTGGATACTACAGTTTAAAGATAACATCTACATAAGTAGGTGCAAAGTCTTCTGCTTATTTTGAGCTGGCCAAATGTAGCCTAGCTCCAGCATTTTTAAAACATTTTATTAGTCTTAGTACTTGGGCAATACTTTGTTCATATTCCAAAATATGAATGCAGGTTCATATGACGATGCATGTTATCAGAGTTTTAATAAACTGGTGTGTTAAGTCATTAATCCAGTGGTCAGTAGAAAAACACGCTTTAATACCATTTGTCTACTAAGGTAAATTCTTCAGTAAAACTGAAAATTTAAGAAAGACTCTGGAACTACAAGCAGTTTGGTCTGCTGAAATTTAGTACAATGCTTTATCAGTTAAGATTAATAACTTGTCTTAAATAGAATGTATTATTCTTTATCATTTTAAGAGATTTCACCTATGGTTGCTTTAAAATAGTCTATCAAGTTGTCAGTAGCTCTTGAATGTAATTATGTACAGCTGAACTCGAAGTTACTGTTCTTCATAGTGGCTGTGTATAATAAAGGAAGAACTTCCAACCTTTTAGCATTTTTTTAATGTAAACCAGCATGCTGTAACAGTTAATTTGCATATTTCTATGTAAGTAAAAGCTAATCTTCACATATAACCTGAAGCTTGTTGTTATTTTGTGCATTACTGAGATGTTCAGCAAAGACCTTGGCTTTTATCTAGTAGTTACTCATAGGAAGGATTGTAGAGGTGAGTATTTGTAAAGACCATGGGAAAATGGGGTCCTAACAAACCATTTAAAAATTGATAGAGAACACCAGAATTTTTAAAATGGAAAGAAGTTTCTGTTCTGTTTTTTACCTATTCTTCCTCGTGTGGTTGTTACCTTTCTGATCTGTGCCTTCTGTAACACCAGCCTCAGCAACAATTTGTTCATGGCCTTCCAGTCATTTCTTGGTGGGCACAGTTCATCACGAAGGAGGCTTTCTGTTTACTTCTCCGTACAGCTTACCATCCTCCTCTGTCTGCGTTCCTGTGTAGAGCCTCGTTGCTATGCTTAGATCACTGCTGAAAGCCTATAAAAAGAAACAGCTATTTTAGAGTTGGAGCTCCTGTTTGCAAAATGGAAGTAACTACTAATATAAATAATTAATAACTTCTCAAGTTAGCCTGATAGAATGTTTCCTTTGTTTTTCTTCTTTTTTTCTGCTTTCAGAGACTGAAAGCAGCTTTGACCCAGCAGCACCCTCAGGTAACAAATGGAGATACTGCCAAGGGACATCCAAGTGGGTTGGTGAGGACTCAGTCAGAGGAGCCACGACCTCAATCACTACAACAACCTGCGACTTCAACAACTGAAACACCGGTATGACAACAGACTGGACATGTACTTCCTACCCCCTTCTTTGTTATGCAGAGAAAGAAAAATCCTTTTTCTTTACTTTTGATTTGTAAAATAGAAGTTACCTTGCTACAGACTCCTTGGAGTCAATAGTTGTGTAGCAACAAAATGTTTATAGTTCTGACATTCTTAAATGCTTCTAAAATGCGTTATCCAAGATGATAATTTAAAAATAGATGTTGTCTATCTGCTCAGATTTAGAACTAAGTCTTCCTGATTTCTGGAATTCGTTTAACAGGAAATTCTGTGGTAACTGAAAAGTACAGCTGGTTAATATATATTTGAAATAACTAAGTGCTTTTATTTTGTATTTTATATTGCATCTATTTAATATTTTATATCATGAAACACTTCAGAAATTGTCTTAACTGCATCAAGTCTATCATGCTTATGTTAATTTGCTTGAAGGATCTTCTCTGGGCTGCCACAAAAATTGTTTCAACTGTGTGATTAAGTGTACTCTGTCATTCTGGGTACGGGAAGGGAGGCTTCAAGTTTAGGAATGGTGTGCTGTCCCTTTGGGATGATAGATGAGGACAAGAGAATAAAGGGCAAGACCTCTGAGTCGGACTGGAAGTAGGAGTGCTGCTGGAGGAAAAAGATACTTCCCTGGATGAATCCTGGAGAATTGCTAGTGTTCTATGTCTGAAACAACTTATTGAAATGTGTTTTCAAAATGCTTTTTAAAATCTTTAAGAGTTATTTTCAGAATTGTTAGCCTAATAGCAACTTGATAAAAGCTACAGGCTTGGCCCAGAACCAGAAGGACCTGCATCTGCAGTGAAAGCACTCAGATTCTTAGACTGGCAAGTGAAATCGAATAATGTATCAAAGCAAAGGTGTTTGGATCTCAAAGAGGAAAAGGTTACCCATGGTAAAATGATCTCCTCCTTAAGGCTGCTGTTCTCCCACACTGCCTTAACTGTTTTAAAAGAATATTTTCTTAATATCACATAGCAGAATTTGCGAGACGAAAAGCTTGCTATTTGGTGATTTTGTGATTACTTCATAATCAGTATTATAAAAAAAGTTGCAAGTGTTTAATTCCTAAAATGCTGGTTTGAGTTCCCAGTGTTTTTTAATTATTAGCTATCTAGAATTTATGCCAAATTGATGTGCCAGCTGATACATGCTTGGGGTTTTTGATTTAAACAAAAAATTTTCTTACTGTGCTCGACTGAGTGGGCAGGTGCACCTGTGCATATGTCATGGAGACAGTTATATTCTGTTATCATAGTTAATTAAGTATTTGTCTAGGGTCTGTATACACCTATGAAAGGAGCATAATGTACAATTTAAAATATTGAAGTATTTTGATACTGTCATAATATGTGGGCAGATATAAGGGAAATTGGTATGCAGCGGTGGGGAACACATCAACAAGTAGGAAATTGCTATCTGGAGATCCAGGGATCAGTGAGTATCAGCGCTGACAGCATTTGTCAAACAGCTTCTATATACTGGGCATAAACATTGTGTAGTATTTCTATTGTGACTAAGGTTGTGGGAAGAGTATCTGGGAAGGGTCAAAAGTAGGAAATGTATTTCCCGCTAAACATAACTTTTTAAAATCTGTTTTGGGTGGAAGAGCCTTTTAACGTTTACCCTATGTAAATACTTGTGTCATCAGAATTGGTAAAGTAATGTCTGAGAGTATACTTCTCTAAAGAAGTGTTGCTTCCAGGCTTTAGTCAGTTTCCAAATGTAAACGTCATATAAATTTAACTTTGTTAAGTGAGTGGCTTCTTTTAGCGCAATTTTAAACCAAAGCTAGAGCCATGATTAAAATGTTACATGTTAATGTGACATGGTAAAGGGTGTAAATCCAGTAAAAGTTTTAAAAACATAGCTGTAGAGTTAGGTGACAGAGCTTTCCACAAAAGGAATGTATATAACCTGAACCTATTGAGAAATGTTGTGAATGCTTTTCTCATGATGTGATGTGTATTTATACTAGATGTGGATTAAGTCATGGATAATATTGTACTAATAACTTCTTTAATACTTTTTTTTCTGTTTTCAGGCATCACCAGCTCAGCCTACACCACAAACACCAAATACAGGTGGTCGGCGTAGAAGAGCTGCCAATGAAGACCCTGATGAGAAAAGAAGAAAGTTTCTGGAGCGAAACCGTGCTGCTGCTTCCAGATGCCGACAGAAACGGAAAGTCTGGGTGCAGTCATTGGAGAAAAAAGCTGAGGACCTGAGCTCACTAAATGGCCAGTTACAGGTATACTTTTTATTTCAAGTAAAAATGAGTAAGTTTTTCCATTCTTAGACAGTGATCCTGGCTCACTGGAACTTAAACTTCACATGAAATCTAAAATAGAAATGGGTTTGTAACTGGTGACTCAGGTCAGAATTGAAAATTCCGCACTAATTGTATATAGCAGTTAAATAAGAATATATGAGAATACTCGGATTTCAAGATGCATAAACTTTAGGATTGTACCCTTTTGTCCTGTGTTCCATTTTAAATAACTTTCAGACTGTGATACTAAACAAGGATGACAAGATGTGTTGGAGTAAAGGCTTATTAGCAAAGTAATAGCCTTAGCTTAAAAACATCTTGCTCGTAATAATTTGTATCACAGCCTGAGTTATTTAAATAAAATTTGGTTTGATTTCCTTTGGTTCTTTTTAACTTCACTTTTTTTCCTTTAAAGTGAATGTAGTGCTCGTGAAAGGTGCCAGATTGACATCATGGAAACTGAAGGCCTCTTTTGTCCACAGAACAGGTACAGCACAGGCAGTGGCAGTGCAAATTTCACCACGCTGCCCTCCCAGTGTGCATAAATCCTATAGTGAGAGAAGTATACTGTAAGAGGGTAGTCTAGTGTATGTTGCGAGTCATTTTTGCACTTTGTCTGAGGTTGTCAACCTTGGAAAGTTGTCACGTGGACACACTTTCTCCCTGTATAACAATCCATGACCCTTTCATTTAAACCACTGCTAAATGTTAAAGCATACTTTCTTAATGTTTTCCAGCAGCGCTTGAGAATCGGCACAAAGTATTGTTTCAAAAAAAAAAAGCTTTGTTTTGAAAATTACAGAAAAGAAAAATAACAATTTCCTAAATGAAGCATTCATTTAGAAAATGCAATGGAAAGTATTTTGCTATGTTGAAGTTCCACTTCTTGTTCTTTTATCAGAGCTGTTCACTGAGTCGCATTCACAGATCTTTTCCTTCCTGTTAAAACTTCTCTTTTGTGCTCTTTGATAAAGGAAATGTCCCACTTCGAACAACAAGAAAGTAGGGCATGTTGAGATTACTTGTTATCATGTAACTGAAATTGCAGAGTATCAATCAGCTTCGTGTTCATGTCTTTAAAAATACTCAACATCCCAGTCTGTAAAACCTAAGAAATTCCTACCTAAGCACCAAACATGAAATCGTTTCCCGTGTTCCAAGAATCCTGACACTGTGCACCAGCATTAGTTAAATTTTTTGCAAATATATAGTTTTCTCATACCTGTTCACAGTCTTTAGATGTGTCTCTTTAATGCAGTCACAATCCTGACTGCAATCTATTAATTACAAAATGTTATGTAGCATTATATCTTAAATAATCTAAGGAACAGGTGGTGGTGGAAGAAATACGAGGAACAAAAAAGATTGGTTCTAGTTCAGTTACTTCAGAGAAAACAATTTTTGTTATTATGTGAACTGCCTTTTATACATACCAAGTTTTATAACTAAAAGTTATATAAGTTACAAATCCAAAAGATTTCCAGATTTCCAATTTAATTCAGTGAATTCAAGAACAAGAATTTTCTTACGGTCTGCCAAAAGCAAAACTGTTAACTGTGAAGAACAGAATGACTTGTAAAGAAAATTGAATGTCAGAGAAATAATTAAACTGTACTTCATGTGAAAACATTAATCAATCCTATATTTCCATAATAATTCTTCACTTGACAGCCTAACACAGCTGATCAGCATAGTGGGCAATAATGACCCATGATTACTTACTTTATATTTAATAGTAAATTAAATAAGTTTAGAGTTTTGCCTTACTACAGTTTTGTAGACTGAGTGCTAGGGCTTAGTAGTTTATTAAACAAAGTATGAACTAACCTGCTCAGCAGAATTTACTGAAATGTCACATTACTAAAAGCAGGATAATACCGAAATGGCTATGTTGCATTGCTTCGCTAACAACTCTGACTTCTTTCAGTGTGATTAGTAGCCCTTCTGTAATGTCTGTGACAAAGCTTCTAATACCAGTGTCAAGTTTTTTAAAACTGGAAGCTCTCTAACTGTACGTACTGTTCCATAGATTTCAGCTTTCTGTAGATCAGCTTGTGACTACTTTCTTCTTTTAAATGTTTGAATGTAATTTCCTTTTTAAGCATTATTTTCCAAATTTTTCCTTAAGGGAAAGTTTCTACCTATTGCATCAAGTCAGTAACATATTTAAGGTTAGGTTGGGTGTCTTTATTAATAGGCTTTTCTGTGAAAGCTTTTTTCATGCTTCCAGACTTTTAAAGTTTATTTACTGTTTGCTCTTTGTGGACTGTGTTTTCTACTAATGTGTGGACTTGTTTATTGATCTTTAATTTTATATACCACATTGTGTTGCCTCTGTGCCTTGCACAGTGCTACAGGGCATATATAGTATGCTATGTAACATGTTAGGGAAGTATTACTGGCAGTGTGTCCCCAGTGGCCACTCAATCATATTGCAGGATCAGATGCCAAGGTTCATTATATGGTCTGTATTTGGTCCCTATTGCTTTAATAATCTTAGAGGGCAAAGTATTAGTGGAAGAATGGCATGTCTTCCTCATGAAGTCGTTGTAAGTTTTAAAGGAGCATCAATCAAGTGGAGCCTTGTTTTAGTGCAGCAGAAGCTCCTTTAGAAAGGCTAAATTATGGAAGAAATGCCCATAAGTAAAGGTCCTTTCCCATATAGGGGGCATCTTGTTGAAATTGTCCAAAGGAAGAGCAGAGTTTAACTCGGCCACAGACAATCCCCTATCCTCATAAGTCACATCTACCTGTCTCTGATGATAGTTTTGGTAACTATACCTCACAACTTGCTGAGTAAAGGTTAATCTGGTTCCATTATTACATATCCATTTGGGATCCAGGAAGAAACAGGCAGATAGTATTTTGTACACCACATGGTATTCCTTCTCAAGAATGCATGCGAGGTGCCTTTCATGCTTGTTTAAGGAAATACTGATGCCTACACTTGACTTGATATCTCATTAATGAGGAGGACCTTTCCAGCATGAAACTCAAAATAATCTTTCTTCATGCCAACAGTTGATTTATTCCATGTGTTTCTTGTTAGCTTGTTTTCAACATGTTAACCACGTGTTAAATGAACACGTTAGCGTGTTTTGAATGAGATGGAAAGAATTGCTATTGTCACACACGTGATAAGAAACTACAGTGTGTATAGGAATTGATTCTAACAAACCACCCTTATTACTGGAAGTGGTTCTTACTGGTAATGTGAAAATGACAACCATGGATTGCCTCTCTGTGACATTCCATGTCCCACATGTCTAGCAGATATGCTCTGTTCTACTGTCAGGAATGATTTGTGTGTTGCATATAGCACTATTGTCACACAGTGTTTGTGTTAATAAACAATGCTAATTATATATTGTGTCAGAATACCTCAAATTCTTGGGTTTTTAGTATAGGAGTGCTGTTGCATTTTTTTTCCAAATCTGCTTTAATGTAAGATAATACATTTGCTTTTTTCTATTTATGTTAGCAAAATCCTTACTGTTTCTAATACAACCTATATTAATCAATAAACTGCCTTTTCAAAAATTTTTTCATACATATTAGTTTTACTTACACTGATGAATAATGACTTCATACTTATGTATGCTGTTTGTGTATCAAATTCTTCCTTGTAATGTGAGAGATGAAGGCAGAAAATTTTTGAAAACCTTTTCCCAATTTGGTCCCTTATTTTGCCACGGTTCCTTTAAACTCACAGCAGTATGTTTCATATTCTTGGACGTTGCTGCTTCTGTAGATTATCAAGAAATGTCTCAAAACTACATCAGCACTTTGGGTTTTTTTCCCCAACTACGTCAACTCTGTGCAGCTGCCCACTTGACCTCTAGATTTGTGGCTCCTCTGTGAATAACGTGCTGAGCTAAGAGGAGACCGAGGGCTCGAGGCAGAAGTATTGAGCTTTCTTAACAGCCCAAGATTTCAGGATGTGTCATGCCAGCTTGTAGAGAGTTTGTTGGGGTTTGGGTTGGGTTTTTTTCACTGCAACCTTTTTTGTTTGCAATCACAATTTCTTTCATTAGGAACATCTGTGAGGTTGTATTTTTTCCTTTCTTACAGCTCTTGCTTTTGTTTTAAATATAAATTTCAAAAAGAGATATTTGACGCAATGAAGTGACTGAATGGAAAAGTAGTCCTGAACAGTTTGAGAGGATTTTGCAAGTATAAAAGCTTACAATTTTTATGTGTTCCAAACAGAGAAAGGACACAAAGAGGAGTTTTTCTTTAAAAATCTGGCATTTTAGTTACAGTATTTATAAACTGTGTCATTTGGTGTAATTGAAACCTAATAAATTCTATCCTTTAAAATTGTTTTCCTTATTTTGGAATCCTTGTAGTTGCAGTTCATCTCTTCTCTGACTGCATTGTCTTATTTCTAGCTTGCAAGTAAATAGGTTGATTTTCTTGTATTTTTTTTCCCCAAATAATGTTAGTTACAATCAAATTTTCCTGTGTTTGGTTTTTTCTTTAACTTGCTTCCAAACACACAAACATCTGCATTTACCAGACAATTATGTCATGTGTGTGGCATATTATGCTAATGTGCAAAGGTTTTTATAGTTCTATTCACTTCAGGTATTAGTTGGAAAGGATCTATATGTAAAATAAAATAAGCCATGAAGACCATATATTGTGACAAGATATGGAGATCACAAAGCATTACAGATAACTTGATTTTTAGATCCATAAACATTTTTCTGCTATTTAAAGTGAAAATGGGTCCATCAAAATGCCATACCATTCTTAATTTGGACTGTCACATACAATGCAGTTATGTAGCATGTCTCATCTATAGATATCAAGCTGCTTTGCAGGGAAGGTAAGTGTCACTGTACTCCATTTTACACATGGGGAAATTGAAGCACAAAGAAGTAAAATGACCTTGCGCAAGGTCACCCAACAGTGGAAAGACACAGCCTGGAAATCAACCCAGTCACTAGATTCTGCAGGTGCTGTCTTCTAGATTACACTCCGCTTTAGTGACATAAACTGACATTTCAGGATATTATCATTATTATTAATGATTGCTTCATACAACATGTTTATATATGGTTGCCAAAGAGAAACTGAATATGGAAATCAATAAACATCTACTAAATTATTTTCTGTTACATGAGAATTTTTTTCAAAGTCCAAGTACAAATACAGGCACAAAAAATCATTCTGCATTGGCTGATTTTATTTTTTGTTTATATTTTTTAATGTTGGCTGTGGCATCTGTTAAAATGTGGATAGTTACATGTAGGTTTACTCTCATTAGAATTCATCACAAAACCTTGCAGAAGTGTCTTAGAGTTGCTGAATCATGTGAATGAGACTATATGTAGACTCTGCATCTGCAAACTGAAAAACATGTTGTATTTTCAAAAAAAAAATTCCTAGTTTAAGAAAATAATAAAATTAAAGTTATCCAAGTTTCAGCTAATATTTACTTATTCTGAGATAAAAGAAATTTATACATTTTTGCAGTATATACCAAATGGAAACTTCTTGTATTTTATCTACCCCTAAATGAGCAACTAAAAATCCTATAAAACTTAATACTTACCTTCAAAATGTGTGCAGTTTGAACCTGGTAAAGTACATAACTTTCTTCTCCTTTAGAATGAAGTCACCCTGCTGAGAAATGAAGTGGCACAGCTGAAACAGCTTCTTCTGGCTCATAAAGATTGCCCTGTAACCGCCATGCAGAAGAAATCTGGCTATCATAGTGAGTAATGTTCCATTACCTCTAGCCTTAGGCTGCATCAATGAAATACTGCCAAACCGAACTGAATGAACATTAAAATTGAAAAGTGCAGTTCTAATATTACATTAAAGATTTTCTTTTTTTTACCTATATCTCGAAGGTTATTGGAACACAGGAATGACAATATGGTACTTAGAAACACGGTTTTAAGCCCTTTCAGTTGAAGTGTTGCATAACTTGAAGGTTTTATGTTGGTTTAATAAATGTATATGATAATTAGCACTTAAGGACTCTAGGTTACCACACCTGCTTTGGAAAATATAATTAAAGTATTAAAAGCACATGAGAAACCTTTTTTTTACTTTATCTTTGCCTAATACAGTGAAAGGTCCTTGTGCGATTTTTTTTCTTCGTTGTAATGAGATTTCAGTAGAGGTAATATAACAGCTGTCCTCATTTACCATAACATCCAGGATCAGTCAAGCTGTTAAAATAATCAGATGCAGGTTCATGGCTCCTACTGTACAATGTCTTCTAGATTGGTTTGATTTCCACATTAAGCGACTACTTCTATAAACAATATTTTTAAAAGCAGTTCTAATGCTGAAGGGAATACTGAGAGTTTCAGTAGCATTTTTCTTCTAATACATATTTTTACTTGAAGTTACTCACTTGATTTTTCATCTTTCCAGCATTTTAAAGGTTAATTATGCTTTCCTGACTTGTAACTTCCTTTTTGGATTGTTACAGAGTGCCAGAACCAGCTGCTGCTGCGGTAGAATAAATGGCCAATTTTGTCCATTGTACACAAATTTGTTACAAATAACTGAGCTGGGAATGCATTAGGCAACATTCATAATATATAACCCACAGCTTTCGTTTTTATGATTTAGTGATATTTCAGGATATTTGTAAATGTGAAGATTGTTTCTGCCATATGTAGCCACTTCATTTTAATTTGCCAGTGTCAGTAATTCAGGAGAATAAAGGAACATTTTGTATTGCGTGCAAACAGATCCTCAGGTGCTTGCGATAAAACTTAATGGCCACCATCTTTACTTGTAGTCATTGTAAGCAATTTCATCAGAACGGGCAATATTTTTTAATTTAAAAGATTCAGGAGATTTAGCAACTCTCTATAGCCATATATATTTAGAATACTGATTTTGTCAGTTTTGAGCATATAAATCTTGATCCTTTGATCTCCAGTCATTTTGACAAGACGGAAAATAGTATCTTGGAGTAAATTGGAACAGTATAGAAATATGTTTGGGATTTATATTAACAATGATTGCTGCAGGGATGAGGCCATTATGGCTCCCATCTGACAGAATAACATAATTTCATACAGAATCTGCTAGGGGATAACATTATGCATGCAAGGTTGTTCAAAAAGCAAAAAAATAAAGTAGGTTCCTTGAATTTTGATGTTATGAGGATGCATGTTCCCCAATTGGCATAAAAAATATTTCAACATAAGTCTTTCACTGGCAAACTACTTACATGCTAAGGATTTCTTTATTGAGGAATTAACAAATGGCTTACTTTCTGCCCTTAGAAAAGAACTATAATATTCCTCATTTACTAAAGAATGCAAAATGAAAAAGAACTAAAATACTAATCAGTGGGAAAAGCCTACTTTTTAGAAAAAAAGTAGAATAAGAGTAAGCAAGGGGATTGGAAGCATAGCCTTTTTCTTGAAAAGCCTTCTAAAAGTAAAAGTTCAACATGAGTGATTCTAGTAATGCCATCCCTCTGAAAGGATTTTGTCACATTAACTCCATGTAAATATTGTTAGGAAAACGTGTTGACGAAGTGACATAGCCACAGTACAATTTATGTGAGGAAAAGGTGGTTCGTGAAAATGGTGTTCATGGAAAGTGTTTTTACATAAACATGCTATGTTCATCAGGTAATATAAGTTGAATTTGCTTCAAAAGCATATTGAGTGGTTTAACAGTCTGTCTCTGTGGACGAAATTGAAGACACCAGATTACAGAGCTCCTGCAGTGCTGAATATTGCAGACTGCTGAGATAGTGCTAGTTTATACCATACTGTGTTTTAACAGCCAAGTCCACAACTTAATGGGCTTTCCTGTATGATGCACTTAAACAGGTGTAAATAATCTATTGTTTTGCAGGGTATTTTTGGCAGTTACTTGTACATATCTTTTAAGATCTTTGGATTTCCCAGGCATAATTTTTGTCTCAGGCCAAGTGAAAAGCACAACAGTGCAGATACCACTTTCTTCTTCTAAAATAGTTCTTGTGATCATATTTTCCTTATTTAAAAAGCCTTCTGCCTGCTTCAAAAAGAGGGTATCATCAGGACAGAGAAACCAGAAAAATTATTATTGTACTCTGAGGCAGTATGGATTAATTTCTGTTGCGATGTTTGAGTTTTCACCCAGTTTAAACTTCTATATATCCCAAAGAAGGAGGTTATTGGTTTTGAATGCATCTTTAAGCATTGGCGGGGGGATGGGGGGGGAAGTGCTGTGTGTAGGAGAAATCTAAATCCTGTTCATTTATGTAAATTTTAGCACTCCTATATCAGATTATTTCTACTTCTACAGTGCTCCTATATTTTCTCAGTTTTTTTCTGGACTTGCAGCAGGAAAAAGGTGAAAATTGAGAATAAAATGTGTTGAGAAAATTATAGTTGTGCCCAAAAAAAAAAAAAATATAAGATTGTGTTAGGTATTTTGTAATATTTTTCAAAAGGAAATAATAATATTCAAGAACGTTTGTATAAAACAATATAAAGGAAGATAAATAGAGGCTTCAATATAGGTGGTGTTAAATGGGGGTTTTTGGTGTTCTTTCTCTAGCTAGTTTTAAAGAAATGGTAGAAGGTGACTAACCAATTTCAGACCTCGAGTAATTTTAACCACTCAAACCACTGTTCCTACAGCCTGTTCTGGACAGACAACAGTCCTTCAGTGACTACAGGCTCACAAAAATACAAAGGCCAGCTCACTGGAAATGAGCATTTCTAGGCTTGAGTCCCTCTGTGGTCCATGGATGGTCTGATGAGAATTGCCATGAGGCTCCCTTTCTAGTGATTATCAGGGGACCAAAAGGAGATGCTCGCATAGTCGTTCCTGTTTCAGTGGGGTTTCTCTTCTGAAATCCCTCTTTTTTTGCTTACCTTACTGAAAGCTGTTGGTAAACAATGCTAAGAAGCAAATAGCAGCAATGTTTGACTACTCCAAAAGGGTGCTTTTTAGTACATCCTCAAAAGTTTCCTCTGTGTTTTGTTTGGCATTTTTTAAATCTCCTCTATAGCTCAATCTAGCCCTCGTTGTGTTGCACCACCAAATTGGCTTGCTCCTTCTTGTGACGCAGCCTGTCTAGGAACCATGTAGCCTTCAGGAACGTTCACGGGATGTAGGTCTGTAGATTTCCAGCCTTCTGATGTGCAGCGTGTGTTATTTCTGTAGATTCATTTCTAATATGGACTGTGCATTTTCCTTGGTTTGAGGCAAAGCTGGGGGAGCCATTAAAAAGCTAAATGCACTCTTGAAACCACAGTGACTTTCCCTTGTTATTCTAAAAGCCTTTGTTCTTTATTGCCAGTCTTCATGCTTAAGAAAACAAGTCACCTTTTTAATGAGGTGCCTTAAGTATCTTCTGTATTCACTGAGTAGATTTTCTTGTTTGGTTTTAATTCTTCAAATGGAGTTCTGTAATCAGTTTTTGGCTGCTCTTTTTGTAAAGTTAGGGCTACATAAGGAAGGATTTTGAAGGAAATCTAATGATATGAAAACTTCTATTGTACTTCGGTGATCATAAGTCATCTCATTACTGTTTCTTCTATGGCATATATGGTCTTTGTGAGCCCATCAAAATTAGAAAGTCAAGCCTTTGTCACTTTCTTTACCACTATGTTGTCACTACAGACATTTATTTTGAATTAACATCATATGATATGCTAAGGGATGCAGAACAATGGAAGACCTTCCTTCTCTGGCTGAAAGATAATCCTCTTTTATTTCCTCTCTATCTCTGGCTAGTAGCATTTAAAACTACCCCTTTTTCTTGAGGGTGAGGAGGATTTGGCCAACAAGGAATTCAGGGATCAGCAAAAGCAGCATTGGAGGGAGACTGAGGTTTATGGGAGAATAACAGCAGTTCTGAAGAGGAGGAGCAGGTGTTACCATGGAGAGACTGTATTCAATACATATTGTCCCAGTTGCTGCCATTTCATTCTGTCTTGAGAGGAAGAAAATAGACTCTAGTAATTAGGGATTTTTCAGGAAGTGTCACTAGAGTTTGTTTTTAACAAAGTTTGCTTGTTTTTATGTGAGATCTTGTAGGTCTTGACAGAAGTGTAGCGAAGATGAAATCCTGTTGGATAGTGTTACCTGAATTGGCACCCATTCATGTTTTTTCTGTTCTTGAATGAGCAAATCCTGCTAAGGATCACAAACATGGTATTGTCAGCAGACAATACCTGTGGTAATTGTCAGCAGACCTACCTCAATATCATGTCTCCTTTAATGCTTGAAAGATCATTTTTGAAAAAAATGCAGTATCTGTAAAATAGTTGGTCCCGTGGATAAGAACATTATGATACTTTCAAACAATTATGTTGATGCTCTTGTAGTAGAGATGTAAGAGAAATTGCTACCTTGTTCACGTAGGCTGTATTTCTTAGAAAGGGATACAGCAGTTTTGCTTACTTACCCATCTTTTTTGACCTTGCCATTCTTTGCCAGAAGCAGTCAATAATAGAACTGTTGTTTTCAGGCTTTGAACAGGAGTGTGTTCTTAGTATGCATGGGGTTGCCCAGAGATCTATATACTGGGGACTGGACTTGCTAATTTAGTGAATTTTCTTACTCATAGCTAGTGTGTCGTATAAACCTCAGTACATCATAAACTTCATTTCAACATTCTTCATGCTTAGAGTTCATTTTAGTTGCTGTGCTAGCCTAGCTTTCTGTGGAAACAAGACTATTATACCACAGCGTTGTTCATCTTTTAATGTTAGCATCATCCTTTCCCATCCCTTCTCTTCCCCTGGGTCCCTTCTGAATTTGTACGCCAATCTCAAGCAAATCTGAAAGGGATAACAAAGACAAGTCTAGAGACAATCAAGATTTATTCCATTGCTATGTCACAAGTAATAGTTTATGCTGCTTCTGGCTCTGTTTGTGTGTATCTTTCTATATTGTTATGTTATACAGCAGTTGGCAGTGTTTTGAAAGAGGCTTCCAGTACTCCATCTGTATACAGTGTTTAAGTCAGTGTATAAATATATATTGTGGAAAATACGTGAAAGTACTAAGTAGCGGAAAGTGATACCAAAAAATTATAATTAAATTTAGTGTTCATACTTCTAATTTAGAGTGAAAAAACCCAGTAATCTTATTTTCTTTTTTGTTTTTTTTAATCTTTACCTCAGCTTTTTGCTTGACAGTGTTTGCATAATGCCTTGGCTAACTTTTGCAACTCCAGAAAAAAAGGATGGTTTTAGCATGACTAGGATGTTTGTGCAAGAAGGACATTTTAAGTCATGCTCATTTTGTTAGTTCTAGTTTTGCACAAGCAGAGTTATTTTTTAATATTTTTACCCTCTGTCATGAGAAAAAAATCATGCAACCATGTGGCTAATTCACTTCAGTGTTGTGGAGAACACCTCAAGTATTCTTGAAGATATTTTTAAAATTGGTTTTAACAATTTTAAATCTTACTGAGAGGCATTTGTATACTGAAGAAATTACTGAACCTCACTCTGTTAAAAGAATGTGGGTTGAAAACTTGTGGAAGTATTGCCCAATTTTAATATAGTAATATAAATATTTTTTTTCAGATTTCATATTCATGACCATGATTAATTACTGATTTTATAATTATTCTTGTTCCATTACTAAGCAAACCCAGTAAATAGCATATGTTAAAAATCTAAAGCAAATTCACACAGCACCAAGAGATCTGGTAGCATTTTTAAGCTATAAATATTGCTTATCGATAGAAGCATTCATCATTAGAATTAGGCATCATACCCACCAGCTGATTTACTAGGCAGGAAATCGGACAGTCATTACTTTGAAGATGTGAAAAAGTTCTTGTTGCCTAAATTCCATACTGCTGTCCATATTTTTTGCTTACAAAGTGTTATATTCTTTCAAAAATGAAAGTAAGATTGTTTTGTCCAATTTGTGCTGCGTTACACTGTGAATCGTAATTATTTAAGGCATGATTGCTGTTACCTGGGACATGGTGGTGTGCATTCCAGGGGAAAAAATAGATTAATTTTTCTTCTTAAGCTGCAGATAAAGACGACAGTTCGGAAGACATATCAGTGCCAAGCAGTCCACACACAGAAGCTATTCAGCACAGTTCTGTCAGCACTTCCAACGGTGTAAGCTCAACTTCCAAGGCAGAAGCGGTGGCCACCTCCGTTCTCACCCAGATGGCGGACCAGAGCACAGAGCCGGTGCTTTCCCAGATCGTCATGGCACCTCCCTCCCAGTCACAGCCTTCAGGAAGTTGATTAAAAACTTGCGTTGCATCAGTTTCTTAGATACACATTTGTGACTTTAAAGGGAAATCAACAAAAGACCAGTCTCCATCTAGGAGAAATTGTAGCTTAAAATGATTCATTTTTAAAAATCCAACTTAAATTTGGCTTTAAGAATTGGCAGGTGAAGATGAGACAGAACATCAGTTCTAGTCTCTTTGCAAAAGACTTTTTTTTAATATTAGTTTTACTAGTTATTTTTTGTGCTTAATGTGTAAAGTGTGTGTACAGTACAATGTGGTTTATTTCATTTTTAATTTGGTATTATTTCAACAAACATTGGGGTGAATTACTAGAGGTCATCCCCAAGACTGTGATAGTAATACTATGTGACATTTTTATACCAAAGTTCTGCATAGTCCCTATTGACTTTGTAACGTTAGCAAGGTCATAAAGCACTAGGCAAGAGAAAGACAGTTACAGTAAATTTGCTTTTAGTCTTTTTGCCTTTTTGTTGTTTTGCACATTATGAGAGGAAGAACATTGGGAGAAAAACATTTGGGTTGTGTTATGTATAGCATTTCGGTTGGCTTTTTTAACTGTTGAGGGTTTTAATTTGTTTAATAGGGCCAGTACAATATGTGAGATACAGTACTCTTATGCACATACCTATCCTATATGAGGATCATTACTAAAAGGATTTGATTTTTTTTATTTCAATTTTTCATTTTAAATTGATGACAGGTGAATTTTTTTGTTTTGTTTTTTCCCCCTCCAACACTTGCATTCTGGAGGGAGGAGAGCTTTATTTCTCCAGTCAGAATAGAATATCTATAATTACCCTTTGTTGCTAGGCTGAAACCAGTAAGCATATTGTAAAATACAGGGTTATCAAGTATGGAATACTTAGTATTCCAAACTAGGTTGATATTTTGTGGATTTCTGAGTCACAGACTAAGGAGTTTACTTACGGTTGAGGATGCCAGAAAAGCCTAAAGTCCTTCTTCAGACAACTCAAGACTTTTTTTGTCATTGTCTTGTATTTGCAAGCTAACTTGTACTTAATTCTTGTGTAAGCACTGTCATCTTTTAGTAGCAAAAATTTTGATACCTTTCTTGTGGAAAAAAAAAAAAATCAGTATCAACCGTATCTTGGAAACAATGTAATTATAATGTGGTGTGTGTGGTGTGCGCGTGAGAATGGTTCAGTAGTTAATGCCAGCAGTCTTTTGCTTGAATGTTTAAAGATGCCTTCAATGTGATGCTGGCCGATAGGTGATTGCAGTTTTAAAATGTTATTTACTGTGCGAACTTGGATAACTAACATTCCATGATGTAGTTTGTTTCTGATGAGATGATTGTAGGTACACTTTTTCTCATTATCCAATCATCTGTAGGATATTGAGTTTTTTAAATGTGCCATTATCTATTTTGATTCTGTACTCATGTTCAAAATACAGTACAATATTTTACAATAGATTAAGTTGTTTTAAAAAAAAAAGTAGATGTGTGCTTTCAGGTCGGAAAACTTTGTATAATAGCAAAAACAGATACATAGTAGCAACTGGCAGCAAAGCAGGATTCCATTATGTATATAACGAAGATTTAATGCATTTATAATGGGTTGTGTAGTTCATTTGCTCTTCCTTCTCCACATTATACTATGTATTTTTAAGTGTCAGTGCCATCGAGTTTCTATTTGATTCAGTCTTAAATCTAAAAATGTAATTGATCCACAGGAAAAAATCATAATTTCTACAATATATATACAACCATGCTATAATGAAAAAACTGGACAAAGAAGTATCTACATCATATACGTATCATTGCAGGGCTTTAAGCATGAAAATAATAGGGATTCTAAATATTTTGTATTTTAAAACTAAGAAGGTTGAGTTGGTAACCTCATGTGTTTAAAAGTCTTTCTTTCCCAATTTCAAGATAAAAAGCTGTAACCGTTACTGAACATTTTTGGGATGGTGAAGTACCATGGACCTCTTGTGAGAAGGAAACTAATTGCAAAGGCACAAAATGTGAATTCTGCAAGAAAGCTATACAGTCACTTTTCATGGTAGTTTTGGTGGACTAGATAAGGCCTCATTGATTATACTATAATTTGCTCTCCTAAACACAAAGGCTTTCAAATCATATTTATATAAGTGGAGTTTTTTTATAACAAAAATGTCGCGCTTGTAAAATAAGTCTACATAAGTGTATAGGAGACGTGTAAACAGTTAATGAATTTAACAGTGGGGCTGGAAGAAGAACCATTAAAATCTGTGTTCAGCAAATAGAGAAAAGTTATTAGTCGTACCACCATGGATTCCGTTTGGAGACGTATGTCACACTACTTCTGTACTTTTGCATTTTGGGTCTTTACATTTGACATGTTTCACAAACTGTACTGTTTTCTTTTATGTGCAGTTTGCATGAGTAAATCATCAAAGAGAATAAAATCTATCTTTAAGTTATGTTCCTATTTTAATGAAATTATAATTGTTCTAAAAGGCAGCACTGTCTTCAGACTTATTTCTTCATCCTTGCAAGTATCAGCATTTTTCTGGAAGTCATTACTATAATGTCAAAGTAATGTTATGTTAATAAGAACACATGTTTCTTTAGAAAATAAGCCAAATTCCATTGCTCTGTATTTGAGCTCCCTCAGCTTCTGAGGAACAAGCTGTGTTTAGTTAGTTCCAGGAGCCCAAGGTAATCTGCAGACAGAGGACTTCATAAACATAGCTTGCTGATCCCAGATGTGCAGCCATTTCTGGTTGCCCCGAGTTCCACAGCAAAAGTGCTCTGTGTAATCAGAATTGCCAGCTAACTTGCAGATATCTTATTATCCATGAGGCCAAGAAACAGCAGCTGTAGTCAGAT
Source organism: Buceros rhinoceros silvestris (assembly GCF_000710305.1). Taxonomy (NCBI): domain Eukaryota; kingdom Metazoa; phylum Chordata; class Aves; order Bucerotiformes; family Bucerotidae; genus Buceros; species Buceros rhinoceros. The sequence continues at coordinate 15,368 of NW_010404058.1, read as the reverse complement.
GAACTGCTCAACAGTTGTGTTGAGAAAGGTTGAGAGAAAATCATGCCCTCACGCTTGATTTTTAGAATATTAAAAATGCTTTGGACTTGTTGGAAACATACATGGAGTGCCACATTGTTTTCATTTGAAAAGCTCCTGACAGAGCCCTGAGACAGAGGGTTTGAAGGAAACAAAAAGGATAAAGTTGCGGTGTACTTGGCATTTATCGCACACCCCTTCAAGCCCAATATGAGAATACTGCCCAAGGCCTCTCTTGCTTCACTGTGTTCTTCTTCTGACTGTGTGAGTTACGCTTGTCACTCCAAGGAAAAAAGCAGGAAGGCTGTATAACAGGGCAGCCTGGGGGGTGGGGGGTGGCCAACCAACCCACTTTTTAATGTCTACACTGTGAGAAGACTGAGTTTTATACCTAACACTCCAATCCGAGTGTGCCGTTTCTCTTTACAATGCTAATAGAGGCTGAACAAAGAAAGGTATTACACTGATGGAAGGAGATGACAGAACTGTTGGATGAGCTACCATCCAACAGTTGTGATTTCAGCTACTGGAATTACAGAAGTAATTTGCTTAGAGGCAGACACAAACATTTTAATTGGTCATCATAAATGATAATGAGGAGAAAACATAGCGAAATTAAGTGCATCCTAATAAAGTAAGGTGTGTTAAATTGCGCTGAAGGAAACTTCAGCAGTGCTTCTTGACATGATTAATATACTCATGACAATGCGTCTAATGAAGGTTGTTTGCATTTATGTGCTGCCTGTTGCGTCCCTTGGTAGAGAAATAATTTGAACTGCACTCATTTACATTGCAGAGCAGTGAGTGCAAGATTAGCTTACAGTTAGTCTTTACAGCTATTTTTAACCATCATATCAACAGTAAAACACGTAGAGATTTGTTTAACCCATGGCGTGTATAACGCTCTGTAGGGTAGTTGCAGATGACACTATCAGGAAATAATTTGGATTTTCAAAGTTGTATATTCTTTAATAGTAAATCTCCTGTCCTTTTAATATTAGGTTTTAATGTAACTTTTTTTTTCTTCATGGAATATAAAATTATGGCCTTTCTTGTTCTTCACTCACTTTCTCTTCAAAATATTTTTCTTGGTGCAATGAGCCCCTGAAAGTGCTTATGTACGTAGTGTGGAATTGCTTCATTTTGCATATTGCTTCCTCCTTGGTTGTGTTAATTCTCTGCAGCAAACTTTCATTTCAGGAAAGGAATTTCTGCACACTGTGTATCTCGTCGCCTTCAGCTAAAATAGATATGAGAAGCTTATGAAATCTTGACATTTACATCTTCCTGAAACAGGATATATTACAAAATACATATTTAGGTCTTGAAGGACACCCTGAATCTCCAGTATGGAATTTTTAGTGTTGCAAAAAATTTCGTTACCAGTGCTCTGCACAACTGATGAGTGTAGATTGTATGCCGATGGCTTCATAATTCTGCAAAGTGCAACTATCTTCAAAAGGAGTTCCTCACTTCCTCAGTGTGCGGTTAATTATATCTAATTATACAGTTGTCAACAGAATAACAAGACACATAAACTTGATCCAATTTGTGCACCGACTTTATTTTAAGCTTTGCTTTAAGCTTTGCTTAAAATAAAGTCTCTACCTAGTTCAGGGATAATTTAATACATCAAAGTACAAACACGGCCTGTTACAATTCCATTTAATGCTGTTGTCCCCGTGGGGATTGAATGCAAGTGTGACGGGTGTGTTTAGCTACCCGTAAGACAAAAGTTAGCATCTTTTTGTTTTCTACTGTCTAAAAAGTCCCTGCTACGGTTTCATGGCAAGCTCATACTGGCATGCTACATAAATTGTACTTCCTTCATCTGAATCACTTGTTCTAGAACGTTACAGAAGGCAAAAATACTGTCTTTGATAAATCACTGGACTGGTTTGGTTTAGAAACTGAATGATTTCAGATAGCCTATTAATTTGTTCATGTTTAAAAATAAGATGGGAAATTACATCCATGTCCTGCATCTAGGATCCTAATGAGGGGAAAAGGGAAACAAGTAAAGGGGGAATGAGCCTTCTGCTTTAGCAGCAAACAAAATTAATGGGCTTTCTGAATAAATTGAGAAAATACAATGGAGAGAAGTCAGGGTCCGCACCCTTTGCCCTATTCTATCTGAAGAAGAGGGGCTGCGTGTCACATCTTAATTTTGCCAGCCCTTTTTGATACTCTTTCTGGCACAAAGATTGCATTCTGTGATGATCTGTTTCTTCAAATGTTTACAGTGGTGTTAGAAGCATTTTGATCTCGCTTGAGGTAAGGAGTGTAAACATGCCATTATTCATGACTGCATGATGAGAAAGATACTCTTAAAGGCAATATAATGTCTAGTGCAGTCATTCGAGTTGTCTGTAAAATGCTAACAAACTTTATAGTCAGCAGGATTATGATTTCAAAAGAAGCAAAAGGCTAATATTTCAATTTTCTTGTTTTCTGTCCTCCCTTTCAGCAGAATTGCTTTAAAAGGCTAATGATTTTTGCAGAAAAAATAGATAATCCTTGTAGATGCCGAACAGATAGTGCATATTTCACTGCATGATAGGAGCGTTTTGAACACTTGATGTTGAATAGTTAATGAATCTCAAGCTATTAAGTTTACCATTTATGACTTCCACATAGGTGTGAATATATAAAAGATTTGTTCATGCTGTCTCTACAGTTTGCCCAAACTTTTTAGAGCTCTGATTCTAATAGGACTTAACTCCTTTTTCTTCTGTAAATTATGCAGCACTCTCCTGAATGCTGTGTAAGAAGGTGGCTAGACGTAGATCTTTGGGCTCTCTTTGCAGTCAACGTGTAACTGGAATGCTGTTTCTGAGTTGTCAGCGTAGTTGTATTTGTCACTTCTGCCTACCACGTGGCACGGCATTGGCTTCCTTGGGATGGAAACACATGGTACTGACTTGGATGCTTCCCCTCTATGGTCTCTTTAAGTCGTAAGTACCAGTTTGTTATATAAATTCTGGCCTTTTCCTGCTTCCAAAGGTCTGGCAGTGTCATTTTGATCATGCAAGAAATGCATGATCTTTACCTGCTCTTGTAATTTCACATCTAGTTTAGGTTTTCACCTATCGGATAAGGGCACATGCCCCGACTCAACTTGATTGTCCTTTATAATATGTCAGGCACCCAGATATGTTTGTTAGGGTGCATAAAATCCTGTCAGTCTTATCTACCTAAGAAAGTATCACCACATTGGCAGAGTTATGCTGTTATAAACAGAAACTTAGAGATAGTAAAGCTTTGTTTTGACACGTCTGTGGATTATTTCAGTCCAGCTCATGTTGCTGGACAATAGCATTGAGTTAAATAATTTTTTTTAAAAAAAGAGAAAGAAAGTGCATGTGTATAGCTACTAAACCAATATAAAGCCACTTAAAACTTTGCAATACCCCATTTTTTTTTAACGTTTGACTTAAACCAAAGCAGTTATACTACAATGACAATTTCAAAGAAACCTGTGCCTGGTTTATGAAGAGGAGAAGATTAATTTTACACTGGTGAAGTTATATTCCTTCTATAACAAGGCTTTTCCCAAGCAAACATTGAGAGCAGGATCTGGTTTTGCCAGCTCCTAATCACCATCAGTGCTTCTGTCAGTAAACACAATATAGTCAAAGAAAATTTGGGTGATGCACAGGCTCTCTGTGCATCATGATCCAGCAGGTATGTCTCCTTTTTCCTTCTAACTCAAAACTGCATTTCTTTCTAAGGCCCAGAGTCACTCAGCAGTTACTGTCATACCTAGAGCCTTACTGTAGTTTAGTCTAAGCAAGAAAGCCTTTTCCTCAATATATTTTCTCAGTTTTACTCTTCAAGGGCTCAGAAATCTGTGATATTAGTGTTTATGGGTTATTTGAATATTGCCATAAACCACCACCCTGAAAGATTTTTGTAATTTCTCTAATCTAAACCTAATTTCTCTAAACAGCCGTTCAGCCCCTTCTCTACAGCTATCGGCAGTTAGCCCTGCTGTTGCCAGTGGTGTTGAAGACCTGTTAAGAGCAAGAGACCTTGGTGTGACACCTGTACTTCAGATACATGGAGTATATATATTAAAAAACATTTGAAAGTGAAACATTTCTGAAGCATGTCGGTATGCAGTTTTATATTATAGAAAAAACAATTGTTTTTCAAAGAGCCTACTGAGAATATGTTTAGGGTTCTGATCTGGGGGATTTTTGATTGTTCTTTTCTCATTCAGAATTTCAGTGAAAAATTGAGTTATGTCACTATTCTGACGGCTGAGTTTTGCTGTGATGAACTGTTAAGCAGGCTGCTATATGCTCAAAGCAGCAGTACTTATGATGATCCAATGCGAAAACATCCTCATTGCGTACATCTGCACACATGCAAAATTAAGGGTATTTATTGAAGGTGTAGAGAGACTAGGTGTACTCCAGTCTCTTTTAAAGAATAAATTAATATCACTTCCCAGTCTCCCGTTTTTCTGCAGAGTAAGGGAAATCCTCTTGCTTGGTTTTAATCTGACACTGAGAGGTTTATGGATGCCAAACAAGATACCTACCTGTCACCTGAGTGTGTGCCCAGTAGGACTTCATCGCACCGCTGGGTACGATACGTTGGACCCAGCAAAGATTAAGAATGGAAATGTCATCTTGTACATCACAGCTTGTACAAGCTGAAATTAAAATGAACTGGAGCAGAGAATAATATTCATAAGGTAATATTGTGAAATTATTTCATAATAATCAAATTGTTACAGCTCTATTCCTGAATGGGAATTATTTTTTGCACTGCAATCTGTATTAAGGGTTTAGCCAAAAATAACACAGGAAATACTGTGTACAATTACTGGAGCAAGGCATTTCTGGCAGACTTCCATGGCATGCTCAAAGTCTGTGAACTGGCTACATTTTTTTCTTCATTTAAAAACGTGGAAAACATTTTTGGTAAATGCTGAACAGCTCAAACCTCTGCCTACTGAGCAGAGGGCTGAAGGGTGACAAGGTATAGATAGCTAAATAGAGGGGATTTATTAATTTGTAAGTAAAAATATTTTGTGTTAGTGATGTCTTGCTTATACAAGACAATGGATAATAAATTATTAACTGAATGAGGTAAGTAATTCCATTTCCTGCTGTTTCCTGCTGTCTGTTAACAAGTAATTTGAAACCTGGGAGGTTTTAATTTTTCAGGAACAAAATGCCATCTAGTGGTCACTGCTGACTATTTATATACTTTTTTAGGTTGACATGATGTTTTCACATGTATTTCCTCATCTACATTTTACAGCACAGTAAGCTGTAAAGTAAGAGAAGATAGAGAGGTTGGGGAAAGGTCCGCCCCTGCAGTGACTGGGATGCCATGCTGCCCGGAACTCCCGCTTGGGAACTCCCTTCTCTCCTCTGCTGCCAACCTTCGGCAGGCCGCGGAGTTTTACCCTGCTGAGGGTTGAATAAACTTTCATACATAGTTGGCAGGCTGCGCCTTACTGTTACTTGATAATAAAATACAAAAGTGTGAATTTGGCCAGTGCTATAGGAAAGAGCTGAAAGCCACCTCTTCTTTATTGACCCTGTTCATCAGTCTCGCTTCTGGTAGGAGGCTTTTGCTTCTGGTTCATCCTTCTCCAGGGAGCTAAGGGGAAGCCATTCCCTCTGGTCTTCTAATGAACTACCAGGGGATGGCTTCTCTTCATAGCACAGTTTGACTACTTGACTCCTTAGAGAAGAATATAAACTCAAAAAAAAAAAAAATCAAAACTAAAATTTGGCCTCTGGAATAGACTCCTGAGAAGTAACTGCCATAAACTGTCTTCTAGAATTGATTATCAGACTTGCTTGTACAGCAAGATTAAATACTAACCCCCTTGTAATTATATTTAAATGTATTCAGTAGTGTAAACTCGGGATAGGAGGCAGCAGGCACACCCAGCATGTGATTTGAGCCCACTGATGGAGATACTCTGGCTTTACAAACAGAGCTGACTGAAGAAAGGTCTGCAGTGTTTCATCTTGCTATGGTTTTGCACTTCATTGTTACAGGGTTTTCTTGTTGTTTATCAGTCTGCTTTTGCCATGTGTTATTTGAATTTCTCTGTCTATTCGGTCATGTTTCCCTGTTTCATTGCAAGATGCTCGCGGCAGTGGTTTGCCAGGGCTGTAATTACACCAGCAGTCTCTGAGATAGATTCTGCAGGCTGATGCAGAAATCTAATCTGTCCCACGGATGTTACTGTAGAAGTCGATGAAAATGGCATGACATCAGTTTGATGGGCTGTGAAGGAGCTCGTGGATGGATAAAGAAATCCTTCATTTGATTCTTGTTTTGTAAGATATTTGAAGTAAACTGCAACAGACTAAAGAGTCTTATTAACAGGGGCAGTCATGCTGCTGTGGGCTCACTGCCCTCGCTGTGATGCCAGCACTGGCCCTCAAGCACTCATCTGGCCCTCTAGGATGCTGCTGATTATCACCCTAGGCCATGGCATCAGGCAACGGCTAGTGAACTGCAAAGAGGAGGGAGCAGAAACACGACTAGGGCAGCACTGGTTTAGGTGGGAGTAAAGCATGTTTAGGTAGGCAGAACAGGGAGATTGCAGGGAGTGTTGGCAAATGCAGGTTGAAAAGCATCAAGATATCTGTCTAGTTTGTCCTAGCTAAAAATACATGAGGAATTTCCTAGATCTGGAACAATTTCTTAAATCTGGATTAGTGGTTTTCTCAGAGTAACAACTGTGGACTTGCAGGTGGGGTGGCTGCTTCTACTCTTAAGTTTTCAGAGCAGCAGGATGCTTTGAAGAGGATATGACTCTTCACAGGTAGAAGGAAGGTGTTCTGTTGTGCACACAGGAAAGAAAAGGAATCTTAAGAGCAAACGGCCATGTGATCAAACCTTGGTAAAGGCAAAAGAATTCTGAAAACAGTCTGATGAGTCATGATCTATGTGAACTTTGCATCTATGTTTTCTGAGGCTATCAAGCTAACTACAAATATAAGTGAATCAGTATATAGTGCCTACACAAAGTCCTTCACTCCTTCAAAGACTAGACAGCTCAGGCAATGCTGATGGGTTTTTTGTCTTTGTGGGTAATGATTATACGCTATAAAAAGGACATTAATTTTAATGCTGTGTTACATGGTAATCTAGATTAACACTTTTTTGACACCCTCAGAGAATAAAGTAATTTGATTTCTTTGTCCAATGTTCCCTTAAACCAGCTCAAGACACTTTCTTTTTAAAAATACGTCTATCTGGGAGAAAAAAAGGAGAGCCTTGGTGGCCCAAAGAGGCTGTTTTCTAAGAACAAGCAGCAAATTGGCAGTTGAAACTTTGCTGCAACCCACACTGAACTGGTGAGGGCCTGGGTACCACTGCTCATGCAGTACTGTACAGTGTTTGCCCAAGAATTTTGCTTGGTTGCATCTTTTCAAGACACATTTCCTTGACTTACTGGGATTTAAGAAAAAAATGTAAAAAGCTCTTTGGAAACTGCTCCCCTTATCAGGGTCTTGTTGCTGCAGATAAACTCTGGATTCTGAAGTCATTGTATCTGCTCAGGCTGAAAGCATTGGTATCACATCTCCTGTGTGTAGAAAACCACTAGGAACAGAATTTAGGAAGGACTAAACCAGGAATTAGTTCCCTATATATCTGTTTGATTGGGAATCGCATGAGTTTACAACTGAATACATGAAATTGAATTCCACATCTCTGTGGAGATGTGCAAATCAGATTGCAAGATCGCTTCTGTGATCTCTGATTTTGTTTAAAATAAAACTGCTGCATGCACAGCCGAAAAGTCGCCAAGCCTTAGTAATTGCCTCTGGCATTGCCAATTTAGGACCTGGATATAAGCTAATTTAGTTTTGCTTTGTTGAGTGGCTTTCCACGTGTCTTGGTTAACAATAAGTAAAATGTGCAAAACCATAGGATGTAATTATTTTATTGTCAAAAAGAAGGGAAATAACACTTTCCCTCCATCTCACTCCCCTCCTCTCACAGAAGAAAACAGTGACATCAGGTATAGAAAAGAGAAATTTCTCTCTGTGTGAGTCACATAATAAATAATGTTTTTAGGCACAGGTAAAAGGGCTCAGAAGGAATCAGAATCTTCTCCTTTCATAAGGAATCTTACTGTTTTAAACAGTTCCCTAAAACTATTGTGAGACTGGCAGATCAATTAATGAACAGTGAAAATCTCAAATCCTAATTAAATCTCATTACTTCCAGGGTTGGTTTACCTCCTCTCCAGAAATTGATTTGAACAGCTTGTTTAACAGGGAAAAGCTATTGATCTTTTCAATAACCCTTTAGAATCATCAAGAGGAAGAACTTTAATCTCCTTCAGCTCTTCGAAGTTGCTTTGGTTAATGTCATCTTTCTGTGATCCTGAAGAGCTAAAGCTGGTCTGGAAAGGTATTTCCAGCATTGTTCTGTGCCGCTTTTTGCGCCCTGCTACCGTTACCTGCCTGCTTGCAGAGTTAGCTGTAAGTGAGTGCCGTAAAGCAGACAGGTACCACAAGTGCATGTGCTTGCTTGGTTGGTTTGGAAGGTTTCGTATTTTCCTTTAAAAGTCTTCCTGGTGGAAGAAAACATACATTTCTTAGAGATTTGTTGAACTGCAAATTAGTTATCCAGTGCTTCTGCTCTCTCAACACTTTGAGTTGTGGACTTAGAAGCATTTTCAGGTCATTGAAGTTCATTCTACAAAGACACTTGATAACTAGATTGTGTATGTCTATACAGCAGGAAACTCTCAGAACATTTCCAAAGTTATCTGGAAATATTCATATAGTCAACTTTCTAAACTATCATACAAAATTCAACTTCAAATCTGATGCAGTTTGCTTTACTAGGGGCCATACACCCTTGCTCATATAAAGCACATTACGGAGATTTAAAATACCCTTAAATATTTTATGTGCTCTAAAACTTTGATATTCTTTCAAAGAACCCTAAGTATCCTAGAAGATGCAACTCTGAGAAGCAAATTGCATGAAATAATTAATGCCATCATTAACTAATACCAACATTATTTTTGACTGGCTTCAGTAACACATACATTGGCTTCTCTAAGAATGTAGAAATAACTTTGAGGGCTCCGGTATTAGAAAACCAAACAATTGCACTAAGCGTGCAGAGTGTTCAGGATCAGCACTTCAGAACTGCAGGTTTGGTTGCTTATGAGAAGGTTTAATTTCTTTAGCAATTCTTCAAGGCCTCCCAGTGGATCTAGAACTGTCACCTGATTGCATGAAGAACCACTGCCAATTCCATGGCATAGCTTATGGCTTCGTGTAGGAGATCGTCTGCTCAGGGTTAAAGACATTTTGAAAGTCAGGACTAGAAGTAGCTTGCAGATTTTTTTTTTTTAATGACTAAATTGTTCTTAGTTTTTAGTGTTTATAGATGAAACTATACTCATAACAGTTTATTCCTAAGACTATTTTGCCAATGGCTTGCCTTCTGTTTTTTAACTTGTAATTACCAAATTTTTTTCAAATATGTACAAGCATTGCTTTGACTAATGTCTTAATATGTATTTCTAAGCATGGTATAAAAAGGAAATAGTATGAAAGTTAAATAGAAGCTATAAGCTGCATTTTACAGCCTGTATAAACACTCTTGGGTGTTTTATAGCCATCAGTATTATCTCCTTTGACACTTGAGGCTTGTCCCCAGGAGACAGAAAGCAGAAACTTCCTGGAATTTCTTTAATTAGCCGTTCATATCACTTAATAAAACCAGCAATCAAAACCATATTGTATTTCATGCACAGGACTCCTAGAAATGTAGCTTAGAGGATGTAGCTTTTAAATCCAAGCAAAAGTGCAAGTAATTTTGAAAATTCCTGGTATTTTAATAATTCTACTAATATCTGATCTCACATTAGAAGACTACACTGGTGGGATATGCTTAGTAAGTGTATGTACACAACCAATAAGAAAGCTCATGAAAAGTCTGGTGTTAAAGTATATTCAGACCATCTGCAAATAAAAATGCCTTTTTTGCAGTTATAAATACTTCAGTCACTCACCTATTTTGATATTGTTTGTTCTAAACATCAGCTGGAACCCATTGCAAGAGGAAAGCTCCAAGTGTCAGCATAAACCCCAACACGCTGAGCAGCCACAATCCACAGCGAGCGTGAGGATGACCAGCACCTTGTTAGTGTGTTTGCACCCTCAGGAAGTGCACACCCTAACAGAAGGTAAGTGTTGGTTCTGGTCAAATCTAGCAATCTATGTGATAGTGATTATAAAATAAATTTGGGTAGCCCTGGATTTCCCTTTCCATATAGCAGACTTCATTTTCTAGTCCTTTTCCAGCCTCTGTCTTTAGAGGTGTGGGAGACAGGAAGACCAGTCCTTCCTCAGTACAACTGTAGTGCTGGAAGTACCTGGAAATTTGTGTTTGAAAGTATTACAGGAACTTGACAATGTTTATTTAACAAGGTAAAGGTGAAAGCTTGGAAGAAAATAGGAATGAGGTAGTTCTTGCCATGAAAGACAGGGCGGGATACCAGTCAGATGAACTGAAAGTAGCCACCGAATTCAGAGGAAAATAGGGTGTACTTCAGCTGTCCCTCACCCAGCATTTTCCATTCTCCAGCCTCATGTCAGCAGTGTTAGAGCAGAGATGTTACTGCAGAGGCAAAGGTGGATGTTCTTGGAAAGTGCTGCTGGTTTTACCTGTCACATGGGAAAAGCTGGCTATGAAGGGTTATTTCAGGTGCAGGTTTTCTTTTCAATGGATATTAATTACATCAAAGATTAAAGTTGTATGATTTTGCCATGATAGCTAGCTAGCATCCACTATATCCTATCCATAGCACCTGTTCATCACATAACTCTCATCGCACGTATTTGTGTCTTGGAAACCCAATTAAGTGGGAGCCATAATGTAAAAGTCTTTAAGAATTATCTGAGGAAGGACTTTGCCAAGAAAAACAGGCAAGAGGGAGCTTTTTTCTTTCGATGCAGTTCCATTCAAAAATGGCATAATGTCTCTTAACAGCCTAAACACAGCAAATAGTTTAGAAGTTAAGCAAACAGATTTAGTTTAGTTTCAAAATTAAGATTGTGCTCCTGTGCTGCTTTCCCTCAGATCTTGTGGCATTCACTTCTACTGTAACCAGAAAAAAATCTAGCTCCAAAGGTTGTTGTTGTCACCTACATCTGTTAATTTTTTCATGACCCGGGGAGCGAAAAGCAGGCATGTTTAAGCTCATTTTTCATGTCCTTGATGTACATCCCCTACTGTGTACTAAACTGCACTATATTCCTATTCATCAGGATGGGATGCCAAATGGGAGTTTCTAATGTGGTAGCAGTGATTTCAAACAGAAGGAATTGTGGCTGTGTTACACCTATCTCACTTTCTTTGGCAACAATCATCAAATTCAACATCCAGGTTCATCCCAGTACCTGTTACTTAGCTAGTCTGCACCCAGTAGAGAAAAAGAGGAAAAAAATCCTAATTACCACCAAAATCTACAGACTAGTATAGATACCAGTAAAACACTGGTTATTCCTGGTTTGCAAGGGATGCTCCTAACAGCTGTACTTGTTGCAGGAATTCTGTCTCCCTCCATGTCCATACAGTGTTGGGTCTTTCCCATTAATAATGAACAACAACAGCACCAAAAAGATAAGCTCAAATGCCAGTTCTCTTATCAAAAAATTTCCAAAATGCTGGTAATGTGCAATGACAGCTCTGGGTTTGGCAAGAGGCTTGATGTTGAGTTCAAATAGCTTTCACCTATATAAACATTAATTTTAACTAGCAAGCTTGGCAGTCAGTCTTCAAACTTTTTATGGATGACTTTTAAATTAGATAGAACAATTGGATTTATCTTACTGAACAAGTGGGAGAAGTCTGACTTGCTGTTTTCCAAGGCGTAAATGCTCTTCTGTTGCTGGTAGCGTGAACTCTGAATCCGCTCAGTGAGGCAGACCTTGGTCGCCTCCCGCCCTGCCCCGCAAACTCCCAACAATTACACATTAGAAGCTGAATGAAACTCTGCACATGACAACTTCTGTGGTGCTGTTTTCCTGTTGTCCAAGAGGTCTGCTGCAGGAACATGCTAACTGTGATAAGATGGTACCCCTATTCATCAGGTAACATCTCACTGCGTCTTCACTTTTACTGCTTCCCATTAATACAGAACAGCTTTAATTTATGGGGTTTTTGTCTTCACACAACATTATATTTACTAGCTGGGAACCTTTCTTTGCAGTTGTGTATAAATCTTTAAAAATGTTAGTGATTAATTTTAAAATCTCATTTATCACTATATGATTAGTGAATTAGTTAAGGTTTTAAGAATAAATGACTGGTAATGAGAAGCAATTTTGTACCAGACCCTCAGACAAGGTGATGGATCAAAGAAAGGCCACTGTGGAAAACGGGCCATTGCTCCCGCAGTGCTCAGCACCATGAGCAAGGGAGCAAAAGAAGAAAGGCCAAATTAAAAAACGCTAAAGACTGGAAAACAACCCCAAATCCCAGTTACGAAATTTTATGTGAAGAATGAAGCAGTACTAACTGACCACAATATTTAAAGAGACTCCAGGCCTGGGAGACAAGGCAAGAAACCCACTGAAGGGCAATGAGCAGGCTGGAAAACGGTGTGTTACATGTACTTATTTCTCTTCTGGAGACTTTATTCCAGGGGTACACTTCGTAAATACACCCCCAAATATTCCTCCCTGCTGGCAAGTATAATAGTGCCTATTCTACAGTATGTGATGCTAACAAACCAGTTCTGAAAAGGAGGGCTTTTCAAGGGGAACAGGACATCACGCCCGTCCTTGCTGCCATTTCAATCAAGGTGGTGCAAAACAGGGTCCTCCTCTTTTGTGCTCCCCCCTGCAAAAGCGCAAACGTGCAAGCTGGGGTCTTTCTGATGGAACAGCCCCACTAGCTGAGCAGGGCCAGCCCAGGGCTTTGTGCAAGCTGCTCCGGAGCAGCCGCGTTTCCTCCCCTCACCCCGCGCAAGGCGACGAGGGTTAGTGCTTGGTAAGCTCCAGCTCTCCTAACGAAATTCCCAGAGTTGCAGTTAAATCATTGTTATTGCTGGTGCACTAAGATGTGCTGGCCTGATAAGGAATTATGCAATTTTAAGATAACGTTGTTGTTAAACAGAAATCGCCGTGAGGATTTTAGGTCCATTCAAAAAGCAGGGTGTGGGGGAAGGCACCTTCACCTAGTGAACTTCAGGCCAATTTTTTTTTCTGATTTGCATCTTTGATTTATTCATGCTGTGTCAAGGCTATCAGCCTTTCTAAAAGCCAGAGCTGCCATCGTACATACCACGTAGGTCCACTCTCCTTGAAACCCCCAGCACCCTTCTTGTGCCAACACCTGTGAGAGCCAGTCAAGAGCTCTGGGTATGAGCCTGCCTGTGAAGTCCTTCCCAAAGCTGCTGCTGGAGCTCACGCCAAAACATCCTCCCAAACCAAGGAAATAATCTAATCAGAAATAATGACTGAGCTCAGTTTGGCTTGAAAACTCGGATCAGCCGCAGAACTCTTCCTGGCACAGTAACATAAGACTCTAGTAACTAACTGTGAAATGACCAACACGCCTCCCTAGGTTTTAGCCATAACTGCATTAATAGCAAAGGCATTATTAGACAACTGAAATGACGAATCAAATTACTCGGACTGATCCTACCAACTGTCGTAGTGATAATGCCTATTATGAAAAATAGTGTTACTCTCTCTGGACAGGAAAACATTTCTAATGTAAACAGGCAGCTCAGTAAACAACAGTAAAGATCTTGGAGCACTGGAAAAGTCAAAGCGGGTTATTTAATTGAATGAAATTGGAGTGAAAGCTTTGGATTTAATTCCAGGAAATGTAAGAGAAAAAATTCTGTAGGAAGATCCAATTTATTTCTAAAAAGCAAAGCAAAACAATCTGTTCACACAAAGGTCGAGTCATGTAGGCAGAATGGCAAAGATTTTTTTGTGTCGCTTTTTTTCCAAACCATTTCTCATCTATTTTAAACCTTCTTTTAGCCCTGCAATTAAAATATTATTTCCTGGTAGTCCAACAGCTCAATAAACTTTTGCACTTTATACATGCAAAATGAAAATGCTCTGTGAAATCAGGTCCATTGAGCTAGAATTCATCAGGGAAGGAATAAAATGACGGAAATGATCACTCTGGGATAAAATGTTTATTTTTTTTAACTTTGCACACTAAGCAAAATGTATCAACATAGAAACCTATGTTTTGAAATACTTGACAGGCATAACAAAGCCCCATGTTTTTCTTTTTGCATTCAACAACATTCAACGGTACTGAAAATTTCCCCACGTTGTCTTTCCTTTTTGTTCTCTACAAAAAGACGAGGTAGAATTCAGAGTATGAAAACCCGTGTGCGATGAACTGCATGAACCACCCGTTTTTCAGACAGACTTTATGTTTTAGCTGCCTTGGTGAAAGAAAATGTATTTAACATACTTGCTGACCCTGAGCTGTGTTCACCCAACTGGAACCATTAATTGCAGTGGCTGTAGATGCAGCCTACATAATGCTCTTCCTCCTTCACTGTCCTATGGCCAAAACCTCATCTTGAAGACACCTTCCCTGCTGCACACCTGCTGTGGTAGCCACCACAGTGCCCCCAGCACAGGTGGGACCAACTCTATGATCCTCATAGAAAAACCTGCACATTCTGCTTGCCCTGGCTGATGTCTCCGAGCCTCTGCTGAAGGTTGTGGATTTGCACAGCTGTAATGGATTAAATCCGAATAAACAGTTTGTGTCGCTCACGCTCAGGCTGGCTTTGAATTCTTGGCACATGCAGCTTGCATCTGAGAGGCAAAGTAATATTTGCAAGTGAGCCACTACCGTTTCACTAAACGAGGCAGGTCTGGTGATCCTCCGTATGCTGGGGAAGATCTGCTAACTAGCCTGTTTTGAGCACCTGGTTTTAGGTTAAAAACGCACACTGTACAAACGAGATACACTGGGCACGGTGCTGTCTTTTCAATTAAATGCTTTTAGCTCTGAAATTTACAGTCCTGGACAGCGGAAAATGATGTGGCTGGGCTGGCTGAAGTTTCGCGCACCAAAACCTTTTGAGGGGAATGCCCCAGCTCTGCTCTCTTCACGCTTGCTGGCATTCTCAGTTGAAATTTTCATCTCGCTTTAAAGAAGACACGTTTCTCACAAACCCGTTGTTTCTTCTCCCGTACCAGGTAAGCGCAGCCCTGCCTAGGCTGAGGAGGAACAGGCCGACCCTGATGGGCCGCTCCCGGCCAGCAGCCCGGTACCCCGAGGCTGGCTTCCACAGAGCATCTCCTCGGTGAAGTCGCCTGGACGGCCCCGAGGGACGGACGAGCCGGGCGCTG